>NC_030416.2:10591567-10734067 GCF_001660625.3 Ictalurus punctatus | reverse complement strand
GCAGGATTCAAGACCCAACCATTGAAGTGTGAGGCAAACATGTAAACCTGTAAGCCACTGTCCTGTCGTCTACCCCCCCGACCCGACATCGGATGTATGCCTCATATATAGTATGTATCCATGTAAGCCTGTATTTTATACATATATTTTACAACAGTTAATTCTTGTCTACTAATTGAGTGCTGATATTTAGTATAGCAGCACTTGAACATTTCATTGTTTGTATCAATCCTCTTGTCTGTGTTTCACTGCAGAATAAAAAATCCAATTCTAGCAACAGATCATCACTGTTACTACACTTAGTATGGGGCACTTACAACGAGTATGTATGCATGGCAATACGCAACAACGCTCTATCCAGCTGTGGCTTCTTTGGGAACTATTTTTGTTGATATACATTTGCGGTCGGAAGTTTGCATACACTCATCATGGACATGGATGTCATGGCCCAATAATATTGGGCTTTCAATAATTTCTTTGCACTTGTCTTTTTCTGGGGCAGAATGACTATACAACATACATCTTTAATAAAAAATAAAAACAACAATTGGGTTCACAAGTTTAAATTCATTTGGGGTTTTCTGTAGTCAACACAAGGTCACAATTATACATACACACACATAGATTATTAATTCAGCGGTGCTGAACGTTCCAAAATGTCCTTTAATTTGCCAAGACCAAGGCCTCTTAATTTCCTGTTAGTGATCATGACTGACTACAGCTGACAGCATCTCTGTGCCAACATAAAAAGGGTTTGTTTGACAGCACTCATAGGATTGACCTACACACAGTACTATGGGAAAGTCCAAGGAGCACAGTGCAGATCTGATAAAGAGGATGGTGGATTGACACAAGTCAGGAATGTCTCTTGGAGCCATTTCTAAACAATTGCAGATTCCAAGATCAGCACTTCAAACAATTGTATGTAAGAACAAGTTATTGGGAAGTGTAGCCACTTTGCCAAGGTCTGGAAGAAGACCCAACCTGTCACCCTCAACTGAGAGGAACTTTGTTCGGATAGTCAGGAAAAACCCAGGAACCTCCAAGGCACAGGCCTGCCATGAACTGGAAGCTGCTGGAACATCAGCGTCCCTGTCTACAGTCAAGTGTGTTTTACATCGACATGGACTGAAAGGTTGCTGTCCAAGAAAGAAGTCCCTGCTCTAAAATCAACACCTTCAAGCCTGTGTAAAGTTTGAGTCTGATCATATGAACAAAGAAAAAGCCTTCTGGAAAAAAAGCCTTTTATGCTCAGATGAGGCAAAAAATGTAGTTGTTTGGCCACAATGACCAGAGGTATGTTTGGAGGAGTAAAGAAACTGTACCACCTGTTAAGCATGGTGGTGGTAGCATTATGCTCTGGGGCTGTTTTGCTGCCAGTGGAACTGGTGCATTGCACAAAGTGGATGGAGTAATGAAGAAGGAGGACTGCCTTAGAATTATTCAGCATAATCTCAAACCATCAGCCAGACGGTTGAAACTTGGACACAGTAGGGTGTTCCAACAGGACAATGACCCCGAACACACATCAGAGCTGGGTGTGGAATGGATAAAGCAGACTAACATTAAGCTTTTGGAACGGTCTTCCCAAAGTCCTGATCTCGACCGTATCGAAAATCTGTGGACTGTGCTTAAAAGTCGAGTCAGGGCCAAGAAAACAACAAATGTCATTGAACTTTACCAATTCTGCCAAGAAGAGTGGTCACGCATCCAACCAGAATTCTGCCAGAAGCTGGTGGACAGCTACCAAAAGCGCCTACTCGAGGTGAAACTTGCTAAGGGACATTCAGCTATATATTAGGTGTGCTGTATGTATATTTCTGACCCTGTATGTATAATTGTGACCTTGTATTGACTACAGAAACTCCAAATAAATTAAAACTTGTGAACCAAATTCTTGTTTTTTTATTAAAGATGTATGTTGTACAATCATTCTGCCCCAGAAAAAGACCAGTTCAAAGAAATGATTGAAAGCCCAATATTGCCATGATATTCATGTTCACGATGAGTGCGTGTAAACGTCCGACTGCAACTGTCGCAAAAATAAACCAAATATTTGGCCACATCCTGTCAGAAATGTCACTATACAGTATGAATGAGCATCAGATCTCTGACTAAGAAAAACCAAAGAACACGTCTAGGAATTCCTACACAAAGTTTGAAACGCCAAAATTCAGCACATGACATCATATCAGCATGGCAAAAGTAGCACTTCTTCATTTTTACAGTATAAAAGTCTAGTAGTAATTGCTTTAAATCAATCAACCTACAAACATGTCCTCTTTGCAAATCTATAACATAGTCTGTACTGCGAGGTAAATATACAGTGCTCATCACACTTAACCTGCTAGATTCTTGAAGTGTTTTCCCCTATTTTTTTTGAAAGCACAGAGGTCTACAGTGACATACTTCCAAGTACTGGCTTCTTATTTCTGAGTCGAGTGGAATGCATCATCGCAAGAGTATGAAGAGAAACTACTTCACCCTGAACCCGCATATTCTCCATAAATATAATCTAAGTCACACATCATACACGTAACGAGAATGACTGTGTTGAATGTCTAGTCCAAGGCCTCAGTTTGCATTTTCATGAGCTGCAATGCCTCGCTGTGTAACTCTGCAGCGACTGCGGAGCGTGGGAGCGGTCGAAGAGACTAAACCGCAACACGGACGTGCACAATGTTTACACGTGTGAGTCGATCCGCTCCCACGCCAATCGATGGAGAGAAGAAGAAGAAGAGAGAGAGAGAGAGAGAGAGAGAGAGAGAGAGAGAGAGAGAGAGAGAGAGAGAGAGAGATAGAGCAGGTTATCTTCTGTCATTAAAACTGAGGGAATCCCAGACTGGGAGGGAGGTGGGGGTTCGAGCTCATTGATGAAAAAACAGAGAGAGAGTGAGTCAGTGACAGAGAGAGAGAGAGAGAGAGAGAGAGAGAGAGAGAGAGAGAGAAGCTGGCAACAACCAGGGAGCAGACAATTATCTGTATTGATTAAAGTGAGGCAGCAAAGTGAAGAACTGAGCAAACTATGAGTGGATCAATAGAGAGAGAGAGAGAGTGAGAGAGAGAAAGAGAGTTTGTGTGGAAAGAAAGAGTTGGTCAACAGAAAGAGTGAGGAGAAAGAGACAGAAAGATCACAGACCCAGAATGAGACATGCGTGATGGGAAGGCCCTGATGATTTCTGATGTCCTGATGATTATCTTCCTCCAGTGCTTTCACCCTGCGCTCTATCACACATTTCTCTTTTACTCAAAACTAACTTGTAATGACTTGTTTGAGAGCAGTTGTCGTATTCTGTCAGTGTGTGTGTGTGTGTGTAAAATATACAAATGTGTAACATGAATTCAAATTAGCCCTGTTATACCTTAACAATACAAGTCTTAGTATGGGACAAGCATGAGAGAAGGTTTTACCAAAACTGTTCGTACTGAGTTTTAATCAACGTTCAAACACCGGGGCAAAACAGTAATAAGTGCACAGTGGCTTAGTGCTCAGCACGTTCGCCTCGCACCTCCGGGCTTGGGGTTTCGAATCCTGCCTCTGCGCTGTGTGCGTGGAGTTTGCATGTTCTCCCCGTGCTTTGGGGGTTTCCTCCAGGCTGACTGGCATCTCTAAATTGTTTGAATGTGTGTACGATTGTGCCCTGCCTTGTGCACTGAGTTCCCTGGGATAAGCGCCAGATTCCCCCATGACCCTGTGTAGGATAACCGATATGGAAGATGGAAGATGGATGGATGGATAGACTTTCCCAAATGATTGTACAATCCTTGAGTGTTCAGATTACGCTACTAATACATAAACACAAATTCGACCCTCCGTGTGTTCTTCCTAAATGTGTACAGATGAATAATACAGACAGAGACGGATTCATGAAAATGTGTGTGTGTGTGTGTGTGTAAGAGGAAAAGAGAGTGCTTGATGGGCTTCTCCAAAACAACTGTTTCACATAAACCTTTATTGGCTTCCCTTAGACTTCCAAAGTAAATGAATTTAGATTAAACCGGGTTTCTTTTTTCAGTACACGGAGAATGCGCTGAAATTCTTATTTGTGGTAATTGCACGCGCGCTACAAAAACATTCTCTGCTCCGAATCGGCGAGACAAAAGCTTCAAAGAGGAGTAACGACTTAAGGCCTGTGTCGACTCAGCCCAAAAATCTGTTCGTCCCTGAACCATTAATCTCCTTTCAGACGAACTTGACCCTCCTATACACACACACTCACACACACACACACACACACACACACATGTTCCGCTCCAGCCAGGAGTATAGTGCATATCTACGGACAGCGATGCCCGTTGCCTGGTAACCATGACCCTCATGGCAGAAACAGTGAAATCATAACTCTTTTTAAATTGGCTGACCTCACATGATAGATAGATAGGTAAATAGATAGATAGATAGATAGATAGATGATAGATAGATAGCGTTATTACTCTATACAGCCATTCAGTAACCATCATACATAGCAACACTTGCGCACAGCACAATGTGTTTGTCAGAAAATCATCTGATTAGATTTTCAGTGTAAGAGGGCAAGGGTAAGCTTGCTGAAACCGCAACATTACCATATATCAAGATAATCCAGATGTTAAAACATCATGTTAAAAAAGTGACAGCAGTTGCTCGGAAAATATTACATTAGGTAACTGATTATGACTATGAGGATTAAAGATACCAGTCTGGTATCTCTCTCTCTCTCTCTCTCTCAAACACTCACTCACACACACATTCAGACGCATCCAAACTGATAAATTACCTTTTAAATATGAATCAGATCTACATGGATACTCCAAGGACAACACGGGAGAGCCGGTACACTGCACCAAAGAACAGTTTTACATATGAAGCACTCACTCTATAGCACTGTACTGAGAATAATCATTACGGTGCATGACACTGATCCCGCTATCAGCTTCCCCCTTTCATTAAAAATGATGACTTTTAATCTGATTCTTTTTCCATTATCTTATGGAATAAAGCTTTGCTGCTTCGACTGTTTGAAATCTGTTGAACATTTTGTCAGGAAGTCAAAGCTTGAGCTCCTAAGAAATTCGTCGAAGGTGACGTAGACGTCTCTGTGTTCTATTTCGTACCGATTCATTAGGACGAGATGGTATGAATGCTAACTCTAACCCATAACCTTTTAATATACTGCTTTTGCAATGAGTTATCTATAACGTTATGTCACACACGAACCGTAAACACAGAAAGAACTCCACAGCTAAGCCTAAGTGCCAGCAGCACCGTGGTTCTTAACTTAATTCTATTTCTAATTACAGCTGTGACAAAAGCCTGGTGTAAATACTTTTGCACACAGCTCTTTCTGGCTTCATCTTCAGCCCACTATCCTCACTGCTGGAGTTTTCACTCAGTCCATGTCCTTACTTACAGCTTTCACAGGCACATTGGCACACAGAGCACATCAAAATCCACAGCCGCTCAGGATGGGCCGGCCGTGTGTCTGTCTCTGGGCCGTGTGAGCAGATTTTTTGAAACAGTATCTATCGCTCCATTGTAGTCTTTTGGTTTCTCCAGGGATGGAGGGATATACTGTAAGATAATGAAACGTGGAAATAATGTATACTGTGCATGGCAACTGGGTCTCCAGCCAGAAAGTAAGCTCTTAGTCATAAGTAAAGGTCTGAGGATTTGTTGGAAGTAAAAACAAAACCTTATTAAATTCTATAACTGAAATGTTTTAGGTTTTGACATTTTGATTTAATAGAATAAACATGTTATATTTCATTTGATGCAGGAATTGTAATATTAATCTCATTGAGACTTTTTGGTACAAGAAAAGCTCACCGGTTGTCAGGGGTGGACTCAGCACTAGGCAAAGGAAAGCCTAAGTCCTAGTGCTAAGTGCCTTGGGCCCCCAAAAGCCAAGGGAAATAATGCAATATATATATATATATATATATATATATATATATATATATATATATATATATATATATATAATTATTCATACTAAATAACATATGTTGACGATTGAAATATCATTGAAATGAGGGTGCCATTCCTATATTTTGGGCCCCAAATCCCCAGAGTTGGGTATATTATATATTAGTGTAATCTAATGACGTTTTCTGATAACGCAGTAATGTAACACAATACATTTTAAATGTATATCATTTGATTACAGTTATTGATGTCAATAAAATTACGTTACTTGCATTACAAATTTATCGTTACGAAAACAATATTAATTAAAATGCGTTTTTTTTTTTGTTTTGTTTTTTGCGGCTGCTGAGGCGTAACCTGGCCTGGGCTTTCGGGACCCCGAAGATGTTTTCTTTAGCCCCAAATAATTCTCCACTTGGAGTGGTTTGTCACTATGTAACTGAACGTCAGTAAAAGAAGACGGCCTGTAACGTTATATCTTCAGTGAACGGAGGCGAGACCAATCGGACAGGGTTTACAGGAAAATACGTAGAAATACTCGGGTCTTATCGGATGACAGTTTCTCAATTCTGCCAAACGCTAGCTCACGGTCAGTGTGAGGGAAAGTGGATACATGCAGATTTATTAATTTGTTTAAAACCAGTAAAGGGGTTGAAACTGAAACAGTAACATCCTCTGATGCTGAGCAGGAAAACAAGATGTGTAAATGTTTATATGAGTTCCAGTTTACGTGAACATGATATGAGCAGAGCAGAAGGAACGATAATGTACTCTGCATGGCCCTGTAGCAGCTAAACCCATACGGTGATAGCTTAGCTGTGCCTCCCCTTGGCTAGCGACACCAAACTAGCCTAGTTAGAACAGTTTTATATTTTATCAGTCTGGTAGACCTACAAACACTGACAACACCCGAGGTAGGTTTAATGATAAACCCAACTTTTTCTGATTTCATTTTCTAATGACTGAAAGAACTGAGTTTCACTTTGTAGTGTATTTTTATAGGCTTGATAGCTTTTGAAAGTAACTTGAAAGTAAAGTAATTAGTAATCAGATTACTTTTTACATGCAGTGATTAGTAATGTAATCAAATTGCAGTTTTAAAGTAGTAATTAGTAGTCTGTAGTGGACTACTACCTTTTTTTTGAGAAACACCCAATACTGCAAATCACTAAATCCGCCCACCTATCGTTTAGGACTTCGGGAGACAGACAGAACGTCTAATGCAGCCAGTTACCCAACGACATAATTACAAATGGCAGTTGTATCAATCAATCACCTTTTGTTTTTTATTATGCAGAAGAAGAAAAAAAACGGTACTCCAGGCCTTCTGGAAAGCTGACATATGTCACTGACTGCAAGGACGACTACGGGCTAAACATTTGTTGTCCTTAACTTACGCAATTATTTGTATACATACAAGCAGTCCCCGTGTCTGTCCTGACATCTGAAAATGTCCGATTCAGAAATCAGGTTAATGAACTACAATGAATACCTTAATGTGTGTCTATTAGGAGAGAAAAACACAGTCAGGAGTCAGTACGGATTTGCTCAAGGGGAGTTGGAGAAAGGTGGAAATATTCTGGTGCAATTTCTTAGTGGGTGTTGATTTTTCATAGATTTCAACTAGCCTGATTTAACAATGATCTGATCATTTATGGGCCATCACCTGGTCATTGGGAATTGTTTCCATTCGTGGATATTCATATCCAGTTGCTGGAAGGCAATATCCTCGCTTTCTTTAAAACCAAAAAAACAAACAAATATGGGTTTGTGTTAAGGCTCTGTAATGGTTTGAATATACAGTATGAAGGCAAGTATTAATGACTATGGCAGAGTAAGGACAAAGAGATGGCCTTAACAACTCAAACAGAAAGCTATGGAGCTACTGAGAGAGATAGAGACAGTGGGAGGGATGGAGAGATAGAGAGAAACAAAGAAAGAGAGAATGGCAGGACACCAAACAGGAGACCAGGAAAAGAAGGTTGGAAAATGGAAAAGGAGATTTTCAGGTGTGCAGTTATGGATGTGTGACCTCACAGGTTCCCTCCCCTGGCCCTTGGGAACGGGCGCCTTGGAAACCGTCGCTAAGGGAACAGACGACTGAGAGAGAGAGAGAAAGAGAGAGAGAAGGAAAGAGAGAGAGCTGGGGGAGAAAAAAATGAATAAGAGAGATTGAGCGAATGCCCAGAAAGAAAAGAGAAGGAGAGTGTAAAAAGGAGATGAAGAAAGGGAGCATGGGAAATAAAGTAAGCAAAATCATAAATCAAACACACTTTCTACAATGATCAAACACGTCACATCTAATAACAATAACAAATACCGGTCATAAATATTGGATAGCATGGCATGGCAACAAGATGAAAGATAATATTACATTATTAAAGAGGTATGAAGAACTGTGTGCAAGTGTATGCTAGATGAACAGAGCACACACACACACACACACACACACACAATCAAAACAGGGTTCTGTAAGGAATAATGAGATAGTCTGCATTAACTATTTGTCTCTATTTTACTAATGATTCTCCCCTGCCACTACAAAAGGACATATGTATACTGTTCATGTAATTGTTAAACAATGCCATGACAATAAAATATAACAGAGATGAGATTAAAAAAACAAACCAAAAAATCTGAAAATATAAAGAAGATATTGTAATTATCTACTAAATGCTAAGAGTGGTTAAATGAAGTCCTTTTTTTTTTTTTTTTTTTTTTTTTTTTTTTTTTTTTAAATATTCCAGCAACTTCCAAGAAGAAATAATATAACACTTATCACATTACACTTAACATCGCCGTCTCCGAAAAGTGACTACGAGCAGATCGTATGAAACGTCGTGAAAACTGCGCTATGTATTCTCTGATCTGATCCTCACGGTGGGAATTTTTCGTAGAAACAGAGGGGTTCTTTGTAAAGCTCGAAACTTTCGTCATTCAAAGAATATGCCGTCTCATAACACAGAGGTCAATTTAGTTGAATTTATTTAACACATTTAAACATACTGCTCCCTAATTATATGGACTTGAATGCAAAATGAACGCGGATGCCAAAGTTCACATTTTCACCTAAATCCCACAGATCCACCTGGCTGTGAGACAAGCATCTCCTGCTCCATCATTCATGAGCTTTTCTGAATAGCAAAAAAGTTCCAGCGCTGTACACGTCTGCATGGGAAAAGACAAGCTGCTCTAAAAACAGGAAGATAATATAAAGAGAGAGAGAGAGAGAGAGAGAGAGAGAGAGAGAGAGAGAGAATGCTTCTAAAGGTCATTAGAGTTAGTATCTTAAGTCCCTTGATGCCAGATGTCCTGATGTCCTCTAGAGAGCATAAAGAAACCATCTTTATAGCTGAAGCCCAGATTCTGGCAAGTGTGAACCCGAACCAACGGCATATTCACTATAATTAAAACCTTCTAAATGCGTGAATTGAATCTTTAGCTCATACTAAACGACTATGAGATAACAGCAGTGATGTGGGGGTGTGTTTGGGAAATGTGTAAATGTGTGCACAGATTTACAGAGAACCTTACCACATGCTCTTTGAATTAGGTCATGCGTGTGTGTGTGCGCATGCTTGTATCTATTGAAGGACGTCGATTCGGTGGTGGCACTGTGATATTGTGTGTAAATGCTAGACCAAACCCCCCCCCCCCCCCCCCCTTTTATTTTATTTTTTTTTGCTAGCGCTCTCTCCACCCCATCTTTAACCTTGGCCCCTGGTGTCACAGCCCGCAGTAATGAAGTCTCCCTCCTTCTCTCTCCCTGCCTCCTCCCCCTCTGGCCCCGGCTGTTGTCCATCTTTCCACTCATTCATAGTAAACACTATTGATTTTTGGCTCGGCGAGTAAAAAAGCCATGAATTTTAATGCTGCTATCTGTCCCTCTCTCTGCCTCCATTGGATCCCCCCAACCTTTCTCACTTTTCCTCTATCTCCTTATTCTCCTCTTCCTCCCTCTCTCCAGAGGGAAGTGATCGCGAGACGACTTGCGAGATGGAGAGAGAGCGTGTGTGTGTGTGTGTGTGTGTGTGTATAAGATAAACTCAGAGAATGTGCACATGAATTTGTGATTGCATGGGTTATGTGTGTGTGTGTGTGTGTGTGTGTGTGTGTGTGTGTGTGTCTGAGAGAGGGATTTCCAGCCAGACTGATCCCTTCTCTCTTATTCAACTTAAACTCTCTCAAAGCTGGGATTATAATACAAATATAATGGGGCTTAACCATTTAAACCACCGCTGCCTCTTTATGAGTCGCACACACATACACACTCGATCCACTGCCACTCACTCACAGTTCACTCTCTCACTCAGCATAGACTATATATTGCCTTCACACACATTCACACACACACACACACACTCCATCTAACTGTGTTTCGGCGCACATTTGCTCTAACTGTATTTGGCACACACACAGACACACACACACACACACACACACACACACACTCAGGCGTGTGATAAACTGCAGGTGCACTGTATCCAGTCGTGCCCTTAACAGTACACCATCAACCAATAATCTTGCCACTGTGTATATACATTTCATTCAGGAGGAAGATAACAACTTTATTATCGTCTTCTGCTCAAAGGCGCCGCTTCTCTTGCATCCTCCCTCTTTCAACCTTTGCCTTCCTTCCTACTTCACTCCCTCCCTCTTCCTCTCTCTTTCTGTATTGATTTTGCTATAAGCAGTGTCAGGGCTATGACAGGCCAGCAGAGAGGAACACAAGCAGAGCTCATTAACGGCCAATGAACACACACACACACATACATACACACACACACACTCACACACACACATTTTACACGGAGAGGCTCATAAGAGATGCCTATTAAATATGATGGTGTGTACTATGACAATAATAGTCTAATTCTATAAAAACATGCTGAGTGGTCTTCGGTGCAATAGAAGAGCTTGCAGGGTTTTAAGGAAACATTTGAACGTACCGGAACATGATTTCAAACCATTACAAGTACAACAATAAATAGATAAGCATGTAGAGAGAGAGAGAGAGAGAGAGAGAGAGAGAGAGAGAGAGAGAGAGAGAGAGACAGGATTTCTCTATATACCTGAATGTGGTAGCTCCCTCATATCTTCCTGCTTCCTGCATATTTTTACTAAAATGTACAATTAGCTAGCTAAATAGTTCCTCAACTGCGAAACATTTCTCCACACAGGTGGGAATTCAGTCTCAGAGCCTTAACTTGTAGAGTAATGCTTCTCAGCGATTTTATTGAATAGTAGCTAAACTATACCGTGACATTCATGATTTTGTTCACCACTAACATTAGCTAAGTTAGCTAGCTAGAGCGCTAACTTAGCACACAGGTTTCATGCCTAAACGTTTGCATGGTTAATGTAAAAACCCACTGACGTCACTCCCCAAAACGGTTTTCTATAGTTTGCTCACCTTGTTAAAAAAAAATTATTCCAAAATTCAAAAAACGAGTGTTTAAAAATCAGCTTTTTCAGTTAATGAGTGCTCTGAAATTCGGCATGGAGAAAGACGAAATCTCCTATAACGACTACTATAATCATTAATGTCATATTCCGCCATGAGCTGTCGTTTCTTGGCTTGATGTCCAGTGATATCTCCCGAGTCCCAATTTACCGTGAAGTCTGATATAACGCTCGCCTGGCTGCATCTCTCTCTAACGTACAACATAAAGCGCTCCTTCACTGAGAGTAAGATGGCAAAGCTAGTAAAGCTCGTTGTGTATTAACATCCCTAGCTTAGTTGTGAATTTCCTTTCCTCGTTATTATATGCCAAAAGAGTCGGGTCGACAGAAGAACCAGACAACACTTGGGAAGGTGAGTGTGAAACTATAAAAATCATGGCATTTATTTCAAGCTTTAGCACGCTTAATCAGCCAGCATGTGATACAAATGGCGCGAATCTCAATTGTATCGCGTATGTAACTTATACTGCAATTCACAACACAAACATTGCAAGCCTATTAAAAGAACTCGAATATCAGAAAATGACAGGAGTCTCACTAATCAGCCTCTCTCTCTCTCTCTCTCTCTCTCGTTCATATGGCCGCCCCTCCTTCCTCTTCCTCCATCTTAATTTGATTGATGATTATTCCTGTCACTCAAGGCAGCATGTGGCCAATTGCAAGGAATGGAGGTGATGGGAGACCGTTCGAAAAACGCTTCTATAAAAACTATTTTATGGCACAGCGCACCAAATTTATAGCCATTCTTCAGCTTCAATATTGCCTCGACTTCGTTTGAGCCTTTATATTAGACACTAGACACACAGCCATATCCGAGGTTTACAGCGCAGAGGTCCAACCTAAACGGCGAAACGTTCGGATGCATAGAAACGGGGCGGGAGGTGCAAGAACAGCAAGAGCCTCTGATCAGAGGGATTAAAAAAAGAGTGGAACAAAAGAACGTGGAAAGAGGAGGGAGGACGGACGTGGCAGTTTAATGTAGGGGAGAGGTCAAGCAGGCCCAGTCTCTCCAACCCCCCCCCCCCCCCCCCCCCCCACACACACACAGCTTTCTCTAGTAAATAAAGAATTGTTATGAAATGGCTGAAATTGCAGTTCAGAATACTCTTTAAAGTATTGTTTGTCAGCATCCTCAAATGCAAAGTGAACATTGAACAGAGCACCAAACACTAAGAAGAACCACACACACACACACACACACACACACACACACACATACACAAGGACTGGATTTCAGAGGTGAACCCTGCTTATCATAAATCCTAACAGTTTAAATGAAATGGAACGAAGGATCGCTGATTTACGTCTCTACTCAGCTGCCGTGAAGGAGGAGACCAATCAAATATCTAGGTTTTATTACATGTGCCCTTTTATCTAAATACATGCACGTGCACACACACACAGGCACGCACACACTCTTTCCTTCTCACAAACAGAGAGAACAAATGAGACGTATGTTAGTGTTCATCTACCAGCGCAAGGAAGCGTCCTGATCAATCAAAACAGTATCATATATTTCGGTCAATTCATCCCTCAGCTCCAATATTCTCATCTCTCCATCACCAAAATAACATTCTTGCCTCTCATCCGTATATCCGTCTTCCAGGCACAACCCTAATATCCGAATCCCTCATTCAATATATCAATTTAACCAACAGTCTGTCATCTTTCAGTTGTTTTAAATTCAACAATCTATTCACCAATCTATATACCTCGATTTCTGTCAAGCATCCATCAACCCAAGCAACCGTTTCATCTTCCGTCCGTCTAACTGTCCATTTAACCCGTATATCTGTCCGTCCCGTAGTCATGAATCCAGTGTGGGTGTGATGGATAAGACTGGAATTACACTGGTACACAAGCATGCAAACGTGCTCCAGTTAAGCAGGATCACTCGCATGTGTTTCTCTTGCTGCTAACTCTCATACGTCTGAGCTCGGCTTCCCAAAAGCATTGTAGCCATCATCTTTATGTTTAGAAAGAGTGTTTAAAATGCCTCCCTCTCTACCATCTTCCCATACATTTCAGTACTATGGTACTTTCGGGGAATCTCACTCTTGTTGACTTAGAGCCTGCTGGAAACTTCATTTTCTTTATGCCTTATTCTTAACCTTTAGAAGTAAAAAGAAATAAACAACAACATATAAAGGTGGGAATAGTACTTTGTAAATCTCAAGCCAGCTTTACACTGTATAAGATTCAGCCCGTATTTACTGTAGCAGGTAGGAAAAAAAATATATTTTTGTCATGAGTAGAAATCGGCTGTCTTAGAGTGTATAATGTGATGCAGCCAATTAAGGGCTGTTGTGATCGACTACTGTACGTTCTGGCATGGTCATACTTTTTAAAAAAAATTCATTCAGATTATATGCACTGCTAAAATACTGTACACATCTAAAAGCCACCGATAGCAGAACAGCATACGGCCATGCAAACCTCACAAGACAGCTGCTAACACAGTAACGGCAATAATGAAACATAAACAAAACTTACTAATGGACAGGGGGAAAAAAAATCCTTGCTACCTCAAGCTCACTTTGAGGAATGTTTCTGTTTATGTGACGCCATTTTCTGAACAATCCCAGATCACACTGAACGATGACGTAAGCAGAACATAACATTCTCCTTTAATTGCAGGTCTATCGCTAGCGGATCTTCGTTATAACCTGTCATCGTACAGTCTGTTATATAATGTGCAGTGTGACAAGTAATAATCTTAAAATACCACTGGAATCGCAGAACCTGAAACTTCTGAGTCGGGACTGGAGCACAGTTTATGGATTGACTCTAAGAGTCCTAAGATTCATTATGCATTTCAGAAAGCTGTTGTCGATTCAGTTCTTTGAATTCAGTGCCTGCGATCAGTGACGATAGTGTGTGTGTGTGTGTGTGTGTGTGTGTGTGTGTTTATGAACACAGGCGAAGGTCATTTCTCACCGGGTGAAACTCAATATCTCTCACTGCTGCTAATGAACCATGAGACTTCATCACTATTAAAACGCCATTAGTGGAGGCCATCTCTCTCTCTCTCTCTCTCTCTCTCTCTCTCTCACTCACCCTCTCTCTCTCCCTCTCTCTGCGCTTCACTGAACTGTAAGAAAAACTATGACTTAATGTCATTTAGCACTCTGTCTATGATCACACTGAAATGCAATATTGATGTATGAATACTTGTCATATTTGAAATGCAAGACCAAATGGCTTTAATTTAACGCAATGGATGGGAAATGCATGATTTATTTATTTGTTTATTTGTTTATTTATTTATTTATTTGGGGCGGTGGGGGGGGGGGGGGGGGGGGGGTGATGTTTTATAGTGTTGACACTAAAACACTATGAACTGACAAAACAGAGCAGGAAAGAGTTGGTATGTGCAGTCCATTCATTCATTAATGCATTCATTAATAAGGTATGCTGCATTTATGGAGAACAATCTCTGTATTGCACAGAGAGCGAGAGTGAGAAAGAGAGACAGACAGACAGACAGAGAGAGAGAGAGAGAGAGAAACAGAGCGAGAGAGCTCAAAGTAATAAAGCATGCCATATTGACATCTTTGTTGTGTCTATTGATTTTGCATTATGCTACTAACAAGCCCAAGCTGATATTTTGTCATTGACAATCATCTTAACCTGAACTCCCTAGCTGCAGCTTACACACACACACCCACCCACACACACACACACTGCTTGGCACAATTACGCCTTCCCATGTGCAAGCAGTATTTCCTACTGTAGTAGGAATACTAAACTCACACTACATTTAAATGACTGTCAAAACCAAGTCCTTCTAGTAAAGTCTGTCCACTCTGCGGCCATCTTGTAAATGCCCCTGGATAGTTATTTCCAGTCATACAAGACCAGGCTCCTATCTGCTTGAATGGGAAGAGCCCCATATACCAGAAATGGATCGACAAGATTTTCTTTGGTAACACATGGATCACCTTTGAAACAATTTGACAAAAATGGTGTAAATAATGTGTAGTCTGGCTACAATAATACAGTTTTTTTTCCCCCCCAGGTTGCACCGGCTGCTGCGTATGCATGTTTCTCCATAACCACTGAAGTAATCAATAAGATTACAGAGGATGGCACTACTTAAAAACAATGACAATGGCTTTGAACTGCAACTGTTATGCTACGATAGCTTTAGGACTGCAATTGCCATGAACGGTTCTGTACACAAGTCTCCTGGTTATGAATTTCCTGGTTACACAACTGCACTATTTCACCATGTAGTGTACAGTTATAGAAGGGAATTATTTATAATTGCATTATTTATTGTCACCCAGATGAGGATGGGTTCATTTTTGAATCTGGTTCTTCTCAAGGTTTCTTCCTCATGTCGTCTCAGGAAGTTTTTCCTTGCCACCGTCACCTCTGGCTTGCTCGTTAGGGATAAATTTATAAACGTAAAATCTATATCCTGAATTGATACGTTTCTGTAAAGCTGCTTTGTGACAATGTCTATTGTTAAAAGAGCTATACAAATAAAACTGTTGTCTGGTATGATAAGCAGTAGAAAAAACCTTTAAGGCAGATAAATCTGTAATATAGCCTAGATAGAGCTAATTATAAGTGAACCGTTTGAAATTGTGGGCACAGCCTACAATAAACCCTATTCAGTACAAACATCATAGTGTATGTGCACACTACACCAGCTATGATAGGTTGATGTTTGAACACCAATCTATTAGAGTGCGTTTTAGAAACATACATTCTCCAGTTGTTATTTAATGTAAACAGGGGGAAAAAATCCTGTCTAAACCGTGCACTCTAGAGTGAATACGGTACAGCCTTGCGCTTGCGCATGCGCATCAGTGAAGAGTGCGGCGCGCGCTTTGCGTCCATGACGTGCGCGCTCCCTACGTTCAAGCGTTTCCGTTTCGCCTCCAAATCCAAACTCGTCTGGTTTTTCCCCCCAGGCCAACACGTTTCATTCAACATGTCATCACCTACTTTCTCTCGCTCTTTCACACCTTCAGACTTTCTTTAGTTCTTTTTTTTTCCAGTCTGACCTTCGCCATTTTCAGCCCTCCTCTTTCTCACAGACATGTAAACAAGGTGCTGAATAAGTAGGCAAACAGCGGAATGGACAAGAATTAGTTTCTGAGAAATTATAATGAAAAAATATGACCTACTTTTTATATATATATATATATATATATATATATATATATATATATATATATATATATATATATATAAAACTCCCCTAAAAATAAGTTAGTTTTCTCAATAATTAGCCTAATTTAGACCACGCCCCCAAACTACCGTAGTAAACAGACTAGTGTCTTAAGTGGTACATCACAATTTACCGTAATTACCAAAGGCGCAGTTTATTATAATTTAAGCCTACTGTTAAGTGCGAGACGTTGCAATCACAAATAATAGTAAATGGCATAAGGCAAGACATCAGTAGCCTATAGTTCCCAGAATAACATTTCCTGTTTACAGTACAGACCCTGCTGTGTACCTATTATTTTGAGGAACAAATAGAGAGCAAACTGAATCACAGTATAAACGAGTGGCTATGTCCAGAACTGCACAGGCCTGAGTGTCAGTCACACTCCACACACACACACACACCAAACTGCTTAGCGATCATTAACACATACACATGTTCATTTGGGATTTTTTTCTCTCTTGCTGCATGTGCACAGAAAGCGTTCAGTTTAATCCGGGTGTAGTTTAAACCCCTGTACATCCCTCCTGTTTTTCCAGGTTCCCAGCAAACTGCCATCCTGTCCTGCAGCAGACTGGCTGCTTATACAGACCAGAAACATCACCCGAACCTTCCACGCATGGATCCAAAGCAACACCAACATCATCTCCATTTTCTTCTAATAAAACACCAGATTCAGTCCTGTGTTATACTGAACAGCTCCACTAAAACACATCCAGCTTGAATTCTTGCAAAAGATTTTTTAAAAAAAGAAGAAGAAGAAGAAGAAGAAAGCATGTAGAAATAAAAGCGTGCATGTCTCTCATTCGGTCTCCTGTCTCCTCCTGCTCTGCTCGGTCTGCCTCTCTCTATCCTCTCTGTGTGCCGCGATCCGCCGGCCCCGGAATCGATCTCCGCAGGATCGATATCGCGGCATGAATATTCCCGGGCCGGCGCGCGCCAGACTTTAGTCCGGGAGAGACGGAGCCGGAGGCAGAGCGGAGCGAGCAAAGCACGCGGATAAATACGAGAAAAAAGGAAAGATAGAGAACAAAACATTAATCGCAAGGACTGGCTCTCATATCTGGGTCTTATTTAATCAGCTCTAGTGTATACGCTTCGTGAGAAATGAAGTTCTGGGTTTTTGTTTTTTTTTTGTTAGTTTTGTTGTTTTTGGATCTCTAGCCAGTGTAAGCCTATTTCTTTCTCCTTTTTTTTCTTTCTTTCTTTTTTTTGCGCATGATTCGTCTTCTTCTGCCCTTTTTTTGTTTGGAAAATAGCTGTGCTCTACATTCAACCACGACTCCAAAATCCCACTATTCCTAGGATACGACATAAAGGCGCGCGCGTGGGGAAGTGAGCGATCTGTTTTTGCACGGTGGACACAACAGGAAAAGACGATTGATCTCCAAGATCTGGGACATCAGAGGACATGATTTGGCGAGGGCACAGCCCGGGTGCACGCTGCGTGTGTGTGTGTGTGTGTGTGTATGAGAGAGCGAGGGAGAGCGAGAGAGAGAGAGAGGAGAGAATCTTACCGGAGAGCGCGCGCGCAGCCGGCGGAGACTTGAGGCGCCAGGCACGGAGCTCGGAGGCAGTTCTCGGCAAGACGAACGGCAGCGGCAAGGGGACAAACATGATCCTCCTTCGTCTTCAGGCTTTTGTTTTGGACTTTCTTTTCTTCCCCTAGGTGCTGGTATTTTAATTATTGTTCTTAATTTTTTTGGCTTGCTTTGGCGTTATTACAGCACAGTCTGCTTCTAGTCGCCGGTCTCTTCTTCGCAGCTGAGATCGGATGTGCAGGTCTTCACCTCGTGCTCGCTCGTGTTCGGCTTTGGCTGTGTTCGGGATCTCTTTGGCATTGTACACCAAGTTTTATCAGTGATAGGAACTCGGCGTGGTGCTCACTGGCATGCTGACCGATCACGTTTTCATCATTATTTTAATTCTGTATACATTCACTTTTTGAACTGGGTAATAAGCCTAGAGATAAAAGCATAAAGCTCAGACACAAACCCACACACAGGCGGACAGACTATAGGCTATACACTCACTCACACTGATCTCTTCACTGATGCTATAACATTCACTGGTATGCTACAATGCTACACCTGCTGAACCCCAGCTGCGGTTTACAGCGTAATGCGTTTGCAAATCTCACTGCAAAAAAAAATAAATAAATAAATTTAAAAAAATTTTTTTTTTAAAGAATTTCTTTTGAATCAGGCGATTTATTTATAAATTCGACAGTGTATTTAACACGCAGGTCCGCTTCTTTCCCTCCCTCCCCTCGTGCCTTTACTTTGGCTATATATAAAACAGATAATAACCGGAGATCTCAGCATTTATTTCTAATACGAGAAAAGCGCTCACGTCCTGACACTAGCAAACAAAATAATATAGGCCTAATAAAATAAATAAAACAGTGCTTATTGTGGTTTATTCTGGTGCATTTGTTCTTTTGGTTCGTTTATTTGGTCTTTAGCTATGGATCTGCTTTTCTCCAACAGCTACATGCTACACAGTCGCTTCCACATTCAGAGTCACACTCACAGCCTGATCTAGTCGAAATCCGCCACATTAAGTGGTATTGTTTTTTTGTTTTGTTTTGTTTTGTTTTGTTTTTTTTAAAAAAAAGAAAAAAAAGAAAGTCTAATCTATTTCTATATAAACGTCAATAATAAGGCAACATAATGTGCTCGCCGGCGCTTCGCCCCTCCCACCGCCGCTCTGTCACACTCCGCTAATTAAAACGCAATCAATCGATAAAGAAATAAATAAATAAAAGCGATTAAATAAATAAATAAATAAATCACTTGGAAATGTTTACAAAAAAAAACAAACAAACAAACAAACAAAAAAAAACTTGTTTCGTCGCTGGATTTGTGGCTGTTTGTTGGGGTTGTTTTGTTGTTGTTGTTGAAGATCACTTGCCTATTTCCCGGTCCGTCCGCCTGCGTGTTTTGTTGTCTGTTCCCGTTATGCGGGAACCCCAATGGCTCACGCGACCAGACTCCCTCCCGAATGCGCGCGCGCTCTGCCTCCGCGCTGCCGCGACGTGGAAACGAGAGCCAAGCCGCCTACAACTCACACACATCACCACCTCATCCTCCACCCCACCCCCTCCCTCCCTCCCTCCCTCTACCCCCCCTTACTCTCTCTCTCTCTCTCTCTCTCTCTCTCTCTCTCTCTCTCTCTCTCTCTCATAGTAGTCCAGCTGCTTGACATTGATTTTGTGGCTTCCTCGTACCTTCAATAAGACAATTGTCACTGCAGTGACATGGGCTACATTTCAAAACGCATATACCCGTGTATGTAATTAGAGGCTACTATAAAGGCCTACTATTATACCACAGGCTACTATGGGGAACTGTAGGCCTATGTAAAAAAAAAAAAAAACACCTATATTAGGCCTGATATCCTTCCCCCCCACCCCACCCCTCCCCTGGCTAATCAAAGCCACGTTAAATCTTGTATGAATATAAATGCGTTTGTATTGATAGCTCCTTGCTGACCGGATGTGCGCAGCAGATAAGGGTCGTTCACAACGTGAAGTGCCCACGTGAGTTGTAGCAGGATCAGCGCGCGCTCAAGGTGCGGTTGGGGTGTTAGGAGGGAGGGAGGGGGGGGGGGGGGGTTGGGTTCCGCTTCCGAACGCCGATTCGTCACGTGCTGTCAATCGCGACATTGCGCAGCACCGCGCACTTACACGGAAGATTATTGTCAATATAGATTTTTTAAATAGAAAAATCTATAGGCTAAACACTGCAGTCGATGGGAGGGGGGAGGGGGGGGGGGGTGTTGGAGAATCGATTGCACCAGGCTGCGAGCTCGCACACACCCGCCGGGGCTAAAAAGAGTGAAGCCTTTCACTGTTTACTTTAATGATTAGCTAAAACCCTCTGTGGAGTTTCAGAATGGAGGGTAATTGTAGATTGTCCCAACAGGTGCATGTAATAGACCTGTGGAAAGGTATTATTAAGTGTTATCTTGGGAAAGAATAAGGCGCCCTTTAGTAAAGTATTCCATTACCATATGAGTGCTGAGAAACTCAGTCACAATCCTGAAATGTGTTTCACCTTCAACTTTCTGTTTCATTGCCATTACTGAGTCATTACAGAGTCATACAACAACATACTTTTGGTTTTCAAGTGAAGTTGACGCTGTAAAGTTTACTTTCCTCCTCTTGCAACCTCCTTCATATCCATCAATCCATCCATTTTCCATACCGCTTATCCTACAAAGGATCGTGGCGAGCCTGGAGCCTATCCCAGGGAACTCGGGTGCACATTGTGGGGGACACCCTGGGCGGGGTACCAACCCATCACTGGGCACAATCAAACACACTCACCCACACACAATTTGGACTACCTACAACACAAGGAAGGAAACCCCGAAGGCACAGGGACAGCATGCAAACTCTGCATGGGCAGAGGCAAGTTTCAAGCCCCCGTCCCCGAAGGTGCACATAGGGAAGTGTGCTAACCACTAGACCACTGTGTCCCCCCGCCCCCACACGTATAAACTAAACAAAAAGTTCATTCAAAGCATAAGATATATATACCACCCAGTTTCAGCATTTATTTGGGAAAAGCTAGCTAGAAAACCACAATGTTAATGATGAAGTTGCTGACTGAACAGATCATCCATGATCAAATTGTTTAAAGTTTGAAAGTTCTGAACATTTGAAATAAATCTCCACATTATTACTGTAAAAGCATTCAGCCAGTAATTGTGTGTCTCCTAGGAACTTACGTCATCTATACCCTAGCTGGATTTGAATCCATTTTTCGAATTATTTCTATCAGACAGATTACGACAGCTGGACAGCAAGACCAGATCAACCTCCTTCGAACGAATTGGCATATGGACCAAAACAAAACAAAACAAAAGACTTGCGTTTGGAAGTCACTCCCTCATGTTCCACAGTGAACACTACGGAGTAGTTAATAAATCAATACTCGGAGAAAAAGAAATAGTTTCAGAGAATGAACTTTCTGTCCGTTGAAAATTGGAGCTTCATCTCTGTCTTCTCAAAGGTACAAACATGTTGGTCCTACACATACACTCTTTTTAAAACGGGTTCCTTGAGGATTCTTTGGATTACAGCTTAAAGTTTCTCATCCCTAAGTGGTTCTACCTGCAACCCTCTCAGTACGCCCTATTATAGGGTTACATACAGAACCTTTATGGGTTCATACGGTTTAATTACAGTTAAATGCCAGGAAAACTCCTGTTTTCTGACTGATCAGAACTGTGTGGCCATGTCAGATGATTGACAGTGGCGTCTACCTGGCAAGGTAAAGCATTATTGGTGAAAAGGGTAAGGAAGTGGAACCGTTCTGTGGTGCCTTTGTGTGTTTATTTATGTTTCAAAAGTTGCAAGTAGAAATGTCACAAGGGTGTATTTTCTTCATGACTCTCATGTCAGGTGGCAAAATGTAAAGTGGTTCACGTGCACTGGATTGTTGCTACCCTTGATTAACAATGCAAACTTGTGACCTTATAACAGGTCACAAACTACACAATCTGTTTACTATGGAAGCTACAGCTAACATTTTTAAAAAAAAAAAAAAAAGAAGAAGAAGAAGAAGCTGAATATGTCAATAAGTTTACGGCAGCTTTAAACCTAGCAAGTTCATGCAGGAGCAAGCGCAGTATTTATTGAAAAAAAAAAAAAAGAAAAAAAAAGAAAGAAATAAAACCAGGAGAAAAGAAGATGATGGTCAGTGAATAGTTTCTTTAGGGGTCCTCAGAGTGCATTTGCATACGCACTATACTTTGTGCTACACAGGAACGGAAGGGGGGGGGGGGGGGGGGTAGAGGGAAAAGTGACCAGTTGTCCCTCGCATGTCCCCCTTAATATGTACAGAGGTAGCAGGCTGTGCGGGCCTTCCCTCCCTCACTCCATCCCTCCCTCCCTCCCTTCCTCCCTCCCTCGTGCACTCCTCTCAGACAAAAGCAATTATTTCTGGTAGAGTCTGAGTGTGGTTGCACGCATGTGAGAAGGGGAGAAGGATAGGAGAAAAGGAATAGAGAGAGAGAGAGAGTGTGAGATTGAAGGAGAGGAAAATAAGACAGTGTCGGCAGGATGTGGAGCTAACACCTCTTCGAACCCGTTCTCTTCCTCCTCATCACCCCTTCTTCTGATATCCTGGGTGTAATACACAAATAAGCCTGCACCCACACAGGGTTGTTTGTTAGAGATAGAAGAGCATATGATCTGGAGCTGAGAAACAGATCAAACACACCAAAGGATGTTCTCAACAAATTATTCATTCCAAAAAGAAAAAAAAAAAAAAAACCTCTCTTCTACCGACAGTGCTGGAGGGAGCTGCTAAAATGTACCTCAACATATTTATTAGAGTATACTATTCTGTTTCTAATTTTGAGGCTACTTTAATATACAGAACATTTACGTCATTAACGTGCCACGCCTGTCGTGATCGATGGTGTGGTCTGAAGTTATTAATGACCATCATATTTTGACAGCTGCAGAAATGTGCAAGTTCAGGGGATTGTAAATTACCATAGCAAGAAAAGCACATTATTCAGACACAGACATATAGCACAGCAGCTGGTGTTGGATCTGTGATTTATATTGAAATGTATGAATGAAGCAGCAGGCCATAATGTGTGCGAGAAGAATGGACTGGTGTATTATGAGAAGGCATGTCGGCGTGTGTCTGTGTGTGTCGTCGTTAAGTGGCGGTGACATTTTGACAAAAGAGGGGACGAAATTAAATTCATCAATAACAAGGTGGCCCAATCAATAGCAGTGAAGCGCCTTACTACTACTGTGGCACATTCGAATTGACATCACATCTTTCTCTATTTCTCTCTCATAGCACACACACACACACACATATACTAGACACGGGATGTCAAATTGAGTCCACTGTTTATCTCGTGCTTTCTAACGCACTGATGGATGTCTTCTCTCACACACCTTCATACATAACACACACAAAGGCTTATATAAATGTAGTAAGCATTACTGCCCTGTGTAACAAACATCCCGAAAATAATATTCTCTGTGCTCTGTATTTTGTTTAAAGCTCTTTTTTTTTTTTCCTATCAATAATTTTTTTTAATTATTTTAGTATTTTCATTAAAAAAAACTTCCAAATAAAATGGACACACACACACACACACACACACACACACATCTATTCTCATCTCTCACACTTGGCAGTCTTTCTTGCCCCATGACTCACTGCTCTCAGAAGATTTGCGCTCCCAAATGAGCACACAAAGTAGCAATTCCTAACAAAGCTTTAAGGCATCATTTGCTTCTTAATACTTCCTGGCGGATTTGGAGATACGTCCTTCCTGATCCAGAAGACCCAAATTGGCGGACTATAGTTAAATATGAGCAGATTATGTGCACTAGGGGAGTGTCCACAGCTTTAGCGTCTATACATGAATGCACAGAAGCAGGTTTACATATGTATGAGTGAATAGCATGAATAACGTGTATATGCAGGCACCGAGTGTGACCATTCCCTTGTGTGTTACCTTCATGCATACACGCACACAAATAGACCCACTCACGCCACTCAAAGGTTTCATTCCAACCACCCAAATGATACATATGAATTATGTTCATGGGGTCCTGGGTGTGTACGAGTGTCTGAGCATTTATGAATGTTTATAAGTGCAGACTTACATCAATCACCACAGTACGTGCGTGGTAACTCATGCATGTGAAGGATTGGCTGGAGAAGAATGAAGATCAGGAATGCTAAAAACATACGGACATAGTGGCGTCCATATGCACATGTATACAATACACACAGACACACTGTGTCCATCCATCCATCTTCTATACCGCTTTATCCTTTTCAGGGTCACAGGGAAACCTGGAGCCTATCCCATGGAGAATCGGGCACAGGGCGGGGTACACCCTGGACAGGGTGCCAGTCCATCGCGGGGCACACAATCACATACACATTCACATACCCATTCATACACTACAGACACTTTAGACACGCCAATCAGCCTACCCTGCATGTCTTTGGACTGGGGGAGGAAACCGGAGTACCCAGAGGAAACCCCCGCAGCACGGGGAGAACATGCAAACTCCGCACACACAGGGCCACGGTGGGAATCGAACCCCCGACCCTGGAGGTATGATGCAAACGTGCAAACCACTAAGCCACCGTGCGCCCACACACTGTGTGTTTTCTCATATAGTGCATTAGCTTATCGTTTTAAACATAGCTTGACATCCCAAGATCACAACGATCTCATACAGTAGCTACGTAGCTTCCCACATGGAAAGTGAAAATGTCTGCGTTTTAAAATGTTACATGCTGTGCAAACAAGGAACACACATGACATCGGCAATATGTGACAACGTGAAAGGCTTATTCGTCTGAGAAAGTCATCATTCGTTCATCATCAGTGAGCTGTTTCTCTTGGTAAGGGTCATGGTGGTTCTGGAGTCAATCCCAGGAACACTGGGAGCAAGGTGGGGACATAACCTGGCACGGACAACAGTGTGTAGCAATACCGCTGAAATTTAGCTTAGCCAGTCGACCTACTGGCATGAAGATGCACAGAAACAGTCCCTCCGGGGTTTTGTGACCGCAGAAAGGAATGCGAAATCAAATGAATGCAAAATTACCGCCGGTTTTCTGCAGATTTGGGCCAAGACACATCCCGTGACGTCATCCCGATGCACATTCAACCAAAGCCCTCCTCGATGGCTTCGTGTGCATCGAACATGAGTACAGCTAAAAGGTCTCATTTACCAACGAACATCACTGTGAAAGGCAATTTCGTGCAATCGCAATTTCGCCAATTCAAGCATTTCTGGCTTCAAGCAATCACACAAAAAAAACAAAAACTTTGCGAAATCCTATACGGACTGCATAAACTCCACACAGACTGTAACGCGAGCTCACGATCGAACTGGGGACTCTGGAGCTGTAAGGAGGCAACTCTACCCACTGTGAGAAAATCTGAAAAACTAATCCTAAATGTGAATTTAAGTTCATTGTGTAAAATGTGTCCAAAAAAAAAAAAAAAAAAAAAAAAAGCACATGTAAAATTCACGTGATGTTCCTGTAAGAGTTTCTTATGAGCTTCGCTGCCGGTGTTGAATACTATGCTTTACGACGTATACTCGAAACGACAAATCGAGTGTTACCGTGAGTAACCGAAGACGAAATCCTTCGCCTCTTCTAGCTTTTCGAAAGCTTTGCAAGCTGCATTTAAAAGGCATTTGTCCTCATATGAGCCAGCAAACTGTCCTCACAATGACAAAAATCTATGATTGCTGGGACATTTGGGCTGCATAAAGACAGTAAAACCAAGTGCACGCACACACACACGCACTTCATCACTCCTGCTGCTGCTGTCTTTGCCTGTAGTTCAGAGTAAGAGAAGCAGATCCATCTAAAGCCTTTGTTCTTCCCTCACTCGTCTCTTTTATTAGTTTTTATTAACTCCCGCTGCCGCTCTATTCCTCTTTCTCTGTCAGTGCACCCAATAATCAATGCTGATATATTGCCAATATCCCGGCCAGTCCCGGTGTCATCCCTCACTGCTTTTCTTTATTGTGGGAGATCGGGACAATAGTAGTGATATTTATTAGAGATATTCATTGTCCTTATCATAATCGCTGAGTGTGTGTATGTGTATGCGTGTTTGTGTGTGCTATTACACAGTCTAGGATTCCTCTAAAATTTTTCACCCTCTTCTGTCTTCTCATCTCTTTTTGACTTTCTCACACACACACACACACACACACACACACCTGAATACTTTCCACCCATCTCCGTTCCTTCCATTCTTTCTGCATTTCCCCTCTTCAGACCGAACTACAAGGAGCTTTAAACTCAAAACAACTACCATGATCGGTGCGTTGAGATCCAGCAGCGCATTAACGCCAATTCTGATTGGACGTATCATCGAGGCACGCGTTAGCTACCGCGTCCTTACAGGGAAGTTAAGAAAAGAAAGCTGCAACATCATCTCCAAGGCCTAAGCAACAAACCTACACCACCACCACCCCCCCCACCCACCCACCCACCACACACACACACACCTACACACACACACACACACACACACACCAAACCCTGTTCCCTGCCCCCCAGCCCCAAGGCCTCCAGACAGTAATCTACACCTCCCCTCCTCATCACTTCTCCTATCGATTTCCTCTCCCTCCCTCCGCCCCTCTTGCTCTTTGGGACACAGCAGGCAGTGCCAGCTCATTGGTCAGCACAGGCAAAGTGGGATCTGACCACAATAGGAGAGCGGCCCCAGAGCGCCAAAAGGACAGGGCAGAAAAGATGAAATAAAATGACAGAACAGGTGAGAGACGGAACGCTGGAGTGACAGAGAGCGAGAATAAAATAATAAATAAATAAAAAAGAAGTCAACGAAGAGATCGTGACTTAACGTCGGAAGATGAAGAACAAAAGCCGAATGACGTAGTGCAGTAAGATTATGGTATACGACTCCACGTCTGTTATATAAGGTGTGCTGCAGAACGAATTCTGCGCAAAAGGCGATGGCTCTTTAATTCACGAGTCAGCATTTGACCCCTGAACTGAAAAGGAATAATATTTGGATTATGTCAGACAGTCATGAAAACACAGTGGAGGGAACAAAGAGATTCATTTTCTCAAAAACATGAGAACACACACACACACACACACACACACACACACACACAGAGCTCTCCATAGTCTTTGCGACAGCAAAATGATTGAGTAAGACATCAATCATTAATCAGTTATTTAATCAGTAGATTTATTGAGCGCCTTTTGTTCCGACTGAAACTCAAGCTGATACTCAAGAGTTGGAAAAGATCTTTTACGCAGACGTACACACACTCTTTGTCTGCTAAGGTCTCTGTCTTTCCTTTCAAGCCTAACCCTCGGCTTTGTCCAAAACAGTCAGCGAAAGAAGAAAACATAAAAAAATCTCTCTTTCTCCTTGTCACAATCTCCTCTTCTTTTCCTCGGCATTGTACTCGGCGGTTCTCGGGGTTTCCAACCCATGGTGCACACCGCCACAGAGACAAGACTCAATTCATTATTACCCTGTGCATCTCTGTTTCTCTGAGAATAGCCTTTTAAACTCTTTTAAGCACCGTATTGATAGTGTATGGTCAATGGCATGAAGGGTGGACTGAGAGAGAAACGGAGAGAGAGAGAGAGCGAGAGAGCGAAGGAGAGAGAGATTTAAAACCTGGATCAATGAGAATTTCGAAAATCAGTGTACTTAGGACTACAAAATCAATGAGCTCTAATCGAGCTGCCAATTCCTGCAGTCCAACAGTAAAGAGCTGGAGAAATAAATGTTGAACAACGATCTGCCTCCAGCTTACGGAGAGAGAGAGAGAGGGAGAGGGAATGATGAATGAACATCTAAGAAAGGCAGGAAATTAAAAGGTGCATGATGTAAAACAGCGTTCTGTCTATAGAATAAATACAATTACGAATATGGATATAAATCAAGCCAATATTACTAATATTATATAAATTATACTCGTTTTTTTTTAAACGTTAGTGAGCACAGCTTCTCTTGTCAGCGTGATTAGTATTAGATTAGAATCTGGAGAATGTCTGAATTTTCTAATCGTTTCAAATATGACGGTCTTCCATTTTTTTTTTGGTTTCGAGTTGGTAATCACGCACCTCTCAGCCATCACGAAGTCAATATTTTGAGAGGTCCAATAGTCTGACCGCACTAGTGAATACACTTCTTTGCATTCTTGACTAATTTGATACAAAATATTTAATTACGAATTCGATTCTCGGCACCGACTTCGAATCTCTGAAATATTTAGATCCATTTCAGAGTTTCGTAGTATTCGGTATGCCCACCTTTTGCTTTAATGACAGCGTGCACTCGAGCCGGCGCCGACTCCATGGGCAGGGACGAGTGTCGTCTGAATACCTGCTTCGGTGGAAGGGATATGGCTCAAGAAACGTCTGACGTTCTTTACACAGGAATTCGCACAGGCATTATCACGAATGTGCTTACCTTTAAATAGTGATTTAGAAATAGTGCAGAACGTTCAAAATGAACTATTCAAACATTTCCATATGTATACATTTAAAAAAAAAAAAAAAAAAAAAT
The DNA here is from genome assembly GCF_001660625.3 of Ictalurus punctatus. Lineage (NCBI taxonomy): Eukaryota > Metazoa > Chordata > Actinopteri > Siluriformes > Ictaluridae > Ictalurus > Ictalurus punctatus. The sequence continues at coordinate 10,705,439 of NC_030416.2, read as the reverse complement.
TGGTTTGAAATTTGCCAGATTTGAAAAAAAATTCGGTGTATTTCCATTTTTAAATTGACTAAATCAAATCAAATCAAATAAAACCCCAGATCTGCAGTGTGGTGTCAGACTTTTGGACCAAACTGTACCAGCACCAAGCATTTCAGCACCACGACATTCTCGAAAACAAATCCTTATAGAAATGCAGAAGCCAATGTGAAAAAGAAACCATTTTACCGTGAGTATTGACGGGAGATAGATGGTGTATCGTTAACCAATTAGAGCGTTAATTTATCCCCAGTGGTGAAGCTAACATTACCATGACTACATTGTTCAGAGCTTGATGAACAGATGAAAAAGATAAACTGTGCTGACAGCCGGATTCCAATGGAGATATCCCAACTGACTGAGTGGGTTGGAATGCAGGGGCTAATTTGGGGTCAATCAATCGATACGTTTCTCTTTCTTCCTCCACCCGGGTGAAGGCAAGTCAATAGCCGAGTCAATAGCTGAGTCAATAGCTCCGTCACTGCGCCTGAATTACTCAACATACAACTAATCACATGCCCCGATACGTCTACGCTGCAGTTCTTAACCGATCAGTGGGAAAGGCAGGGTCACTTACATTTACACTCACACTTACACACACTAAACACACTTGTAAGTGAAAAGTGAAGACTCATTTAGCCTCTCCTTCTTTATAATCAATAAATGACGGGCTCTAAGTGAACCGGGGTGGTGATTTAATGCTTAAGGTTCTGTACTAATGACTGGAAGGTTGTGAGTTCAAATCCCACCACAGACAGAGAGCTGCTCTTGGGCCCTGGAGCAATATTAACACTCCTCAGCTATGTCCTGCTGCCATTCCGTCTCTGATGTAGCTTGCGTGATGAATATGTAGTGAGTATGTAGAGAATAAAGATGAGGATTCAATATTTGAAAAGTAAAAGATGAAAATACTATTTAATGAGCATAATTTAACAGATTTATGGTCATATCTGGCTGAAAATCTCTATATTCTCCAATCAAGGTCAGTTCATTCTGTTTATAGTCCTTACATGATTAAATAATAATGAAATATACGCAAAAAACATTAGGAAGGATGAGAATGCGGTGAACACGTATTGAATTTCTGTATTAAATGTTCCATTATGGACTAGAACAGGGTTATAAAAAGCATTTGCTGCCTGACTTTGGGCGCTTTTAATTGAGAAATATTTTCCTATTAATAAAAATTTTCATACCAGGCACATTTTTGTTAGCAAATCCCTTTATATGTTGTCTAAAGAAAAATTTCGCTTTCTTTCAAATCTTTTTCTTCTTCTAAATAAGTCCTTCGTATTGACTGTCTCAAAAATGACTGTCTCAAAAGCAAATGTGGAAGTGTATTGACTGTCTCAATGCTCGATTGAGGATAATGAGTGATCGCAGTAAGCAGCCGCTCTGCTTGGTTGCCTGGAGAGAGGAAGAGAGAAAAGAGAAGGAAAATTGGAAGAAGAGAAGGAAAAAAAAAAAAGCCTGAGTGAGGCTAAGGCTTCACAGGTGATTCTGCGTCTGCATCCCCTTCGCTTTCATCCCTCTCCCCTGAAAGCTTTTTGTTTTCCGGAGCTGTGCTGCTCACTCACTTTTTCCACAAAGTTTCTTTTTTTTCCTACTTGACCCCATGTGTAAAAAAAAAAAAAAAAAAAAAAAATGAAGTTCTTAAAATAGGCTGAGGGTGAACAGTCAAAAAAAAAAACAACAACAACAAAACAACCAAGAGAAATAAAACTGCAACATTTCTAAGAAATTCTTCTTCATTCCCTGTGGAAAATATCCAGAACGCATGCTCTAAGCCGTCTTGTCAGCATCTCTCTATCAAGACCTCGGCGCTGTCTTGAAAACGAAGCACTGTTATAGGTATTAGACAATAATCTGAAAGCGCTTCTCCACACATTAAACAGAGGAGAGAAACTGCTGCATGAACGGAAATGATGGCCTTAGCGTTAAGCTCATGCTGTCTGAACGCTGGGGCAGGAATGAGACACAGAAGCATAGCCAACATGATTTTGCATTTGGATCACCCACAGCTGCCATGATCCACAAAGCCTCAGCCAGGCCTTCCTCTTAGACTGGAGGTTTGCTCGTAACAAAGCATGGTGGATGCATTGGTTCCGTATAAGGCTGCTTTTCCTTTCAGACCAGAGTCTGAAAAGAGGCACTTTCATCTGTGCACTGATAACCAAAAGTCACACAGTGTGATCAAAACTAGAGGTGTGACTGTATAATCGTAATAGTTATAGCATTATTATTATTACTGTACTATGCGTGACTCATTTGTATTACATTTACAAATATGTATGTAATGTACAAGAAATTGATCTTTTAAATACCATGATCTATGTCCTTATTTCAGATAAATATCCTTTTTTAAAAAAAATTTTTTTTTTTTTTTTTTTAAATGATCATCTATCTAAAGTCTATCCACAGCATCATTTCCCTCATCTCGGTCCACCATAACTAGAGATGGCTCGATACCGCATCTGCACGTCCGATACCGGTACCGAACCTTGAGTATCAGCCGATATCGATACACAGCTGGAATTTTTTCATTGAAAAATTTAAGCTATAAAATGATTTTTTATTTTTTTTTAACCGAAGCACTTAAAAAATGCATAGCTAACAAGATCTTCGCTTTCACACAGAAACATAATAAACATTTCAATGCAAATATAATAAATATAATCAAGTATAAATATAATAAAAATCAATCCTAACAATAAAGTCTCTTTATATGTAAACATTTCCTGTTAAAAAAAAAAAATTCTATTCCAAATCTCATTCCAATGTTTTCCATTTGTTACAGGATCAGATTAATTTTTTTAACTGTATTATATAGTATTTATATAAATTAGTTGTGGTTTGTTTTGTTTTTGTTCGTTTTTTTTGTTTGTTTGTTTGTTTGTTTTTTTGCAGTTATCAGCCCAGTACTGATACCGATCACGGGTATCGGATCGGTGCCATCTCTAACTCTAACTACACTTTACCTTGTAATAGACTATAATCGATAAAATATTACAAAAATCTTCCAAAATGACTTTTGCATTAATGCGTGAATCCCGTTTACTCATCGAATTCTTGAGACATCGTTTTCTATGAGTTATACACGTTATAGGTTTTGAAGAATTTATTCACTCAACACTGTTACCCAAACACTGTTAAAAATCTGGAATATTCCACAACGGCAAGCTGCGGCATCCGAATTCATGGATATCATGGGAAGAAGAAAAGTAAGTTCTATTATTCTTATTGATGTATTTATTTATTTATTTTGAATAATATTGTGATATTGACTGGCCAATTTGAAAGTACAATCCTACCCAAATTATAGATTGAAAGTATTAGAGATAGATAGATAGATAGATAGATAGATAGATAGATAGATAGATAGAATAGAATGTATTAGGGACATAAGCTAAGATCCTTTTTAAGATCTAAATCCGCTTTGTGACAATATCAATTTATTCAAAAAAAAAAAAACATTTATTGAATTGAATGTCTTCATGCTATTGGAATGGATGCTAGTTAACCACATTTTGTGTCTTTGTTATTTCTGTGCTAAAAACCCAACCTTGTCAATCATCGCAGAGCAAAATTCAGCCATTTTCTGAAAGGAAACCTTGTAGAATATTTTGACATTGTTGCCTGAGATGGTTTCACACATCCTTTTTTTTGAATGGTTAAAAGCATGTTTTCCTACACTCAATGATGACAAAAGGATTTCAAAAATAAACGTGAAAAAAATATTAAATGGCTCCACGGTCTTGGAAGATTACAACATCAGGAGAGGAAAAAAAAAAAAAAAAAAGCATTGCTTAAAAAAGTCATAATTGAAAAACCTGAGAAGACTTTTTATAAACAGAAAAACGCATATTGCTCATTATGTTGATAACGCAGTCCTACATATGAGTTGATTGAAGGTCGTGTTATTGCCCTTGTGTTCATTTAGTATGAAAGCAGACACACGCTGACTCTCCCTGTGTATGATTTTGAGAAGGAAATCAATAACCTGACAACAAACCCCGATTACATTCTAGAAAAAAAGAACAATGTGCATATTTTAGTCTTCATATTTACATTTCTGTATCCCTGAATTGTCTTGTTTCTTGTTAGTTTTTTTTCATAAGACGTAATGTGCGGTCTTTCTACAGCGTTCTCATGTGCTTCTCTCCTTCTGTACCACCGACTTTGTTCCCAGCTGACTCTGATATATTGGCCTTGGGAGCGAAGATTAATTTTACGTTCAAATGCAGTTTTTGATCGCACAGGATTTAGCAGCACGTTGTACAAATTCTTGGATGACTTGTAAGCCTTTGAACATATAGATCAATGCAGCACTGTAATTGCATTGAGTTCAATTGAAATGAAGAAGAAGAAAAAAATAAAGAGTGAGATGAACTCGACGTTTCACCAACATAAAAGGGATGCTAAAAGTAAAACGATGAATAAACAATACAGAAGTAAAAAAACAAACAAACAAACAAACAAACAAACAATTTTGTAAAATTGAACTACTATAAAAGCTTGGATATTGATTCTAAAAGAAATCAAAATGTAGTTACAGTGAACGCATCCATAAGCTCAAACGAATACATTTATACTATATCTATTGTTTATTTCAATAAGCATAAATTGTTTATTATATAGTAAACTGTAACAGTTCAAGCCTGGCAAATGTTTCATGTATAAGTGGAGCGTTTTGTCAGCGAACTTCAGACACTCATTAACGTGAATATGTTACAGTATTAACGTTCTCTTAGAATCCGTGTCTGAGTCCATTTTCTCTCAGTACGTACAGAGACGGAATCATTCTATGAATATTGTTCAAGACAATTAAACAAGAATTGCCTACAGGGTGCCAAAATAACTAAAAAATAAAAAAAAAAAGACCAATAGCTACCATTTAGGATCTCGTCCTACAAGCAAAACAGTCACTAAGCGCCTCCATTATACTTCCATTAAACTACTAAATGGTTCCTGCCACTGGAGACCAGATAAAAGTGAAGTTCCTTGGACCAAAGTGCAGTCAGTGCCCCTGATCTTCTTAAAGGCAACACACTGGTATACTTATAGGGCTGGTACAAGGGGAAGGGGGAAAAAAGTCATTTTTCAATTGGGACATAAAGCAGAGGGGAATTTTTTTTTTCTGCCCTGAGGGTTCACCCAGGAAAAGCACTGCTTAGCAGCTGTTCCAGCTTGGCTGGGGGGAGCCTGAGGATGCAAATTGTTTTATTCTCAATGGGAACATAAGATAGGAAGGATCCCCGTTTTCTCTGTGATTATATGTGCCAGCTGTGTGGTTTTAGACATAGATGAGTATTTAACATTGAGTTAAACTGAGGCACTAAAAATGTGGTGGATTTCAACAGGAAACGTATGCTAGCACTCTAAAGACTGTAGGAGAGAGAGAGAGAGAGAGAGAGAGAGAGAGAGAGAGAGAGAGAGAGAGAGAGAGAGAGAGAGAGAGAGAGATCCTAAAAATAGGTGAAAATGGTCAAAGAAATACAATCGATAGAAAGGAAAACCGACTATAACTGACAGTGTGAGACAAAATGTGTTGAATGTACGTACATCCATTGCAGTTTTGTTGGAGCATTATTCTTCTTCTCATTCTCAAAACCATGTAAGAGGAATTTCCACGAATGAATGAGAGGAGGGGGAAAAAAAACGTGGATAGTGTGAATAAAGAAAAAAACAAGTGAAAGAGGAGGAGTAAGAAAGAGAGTCATGATTATGTTGCATAAAAGAGAGAGCAGAGGAAAAGGCACAAGAGGAAAAAGGGGTAAGAGCTGGAGACAGAAGCCTTTCACGGTGCACAACATTTTTCCTGTTCTTTTTTTCTCCTCTTGAATTCCCTCCCTCCTTTCCTTCCTTTCACCTCTCAGTCCTATTCACCTGGTTATCAGCTAGGATGAGTAATCACACAACTGACTCTCCACTGCCTCACACAGGTCACGTGCAGAAGTGCACTACCCACACACACTTGCACCTACAGTGCACTCAGACTTTAATTAGGATGGAGAAGTGGACAAAAGCCCTGATCCTCTGTTATCCACTGGACATGCAGCACTCACAGCCTGGTTCTGCTGGACGAGCTTAGTGAGGATTCAGTAAGGAAATATGGCCTACATAGAGTGTGTATGTGTAACATTAAAAGGGATACAAGTAGATAAAGAGCTAAAGAGAGAGAAGCATATGTGCCATGAATCCACGATGCACAATCGAATGAACATGACAGATTTAAATTTGATGACCACATCGGTACTCTCTGTCCCCCCCCCCCCAGACCCCACCGCCTTCTCCACCATCACTCTTTGACCCCTGAGGTCAGGCAATCGAACAAGGTTGTCTGGCTCTCTGAATTTGACCTCTGGCTGAATTTGAACTCTGACCCTGACGCTTGATCAGGTCCTAAAGATACGTACGCACAGAGCAAACAGACGCACACAACAGACAAGAGTGGGCCTTATGGTGCTTATTTTGATCCATTCGTCACCGGGCTGCGGCAAACGACACAACTGACAACTGCCGCTGAGACATTTCCGCCTCACACCATCGATCTATAAGCAGCTGAATTTCTATCCAACAGACTCAATAATCAATAAAGGAGGAAATAGAAAACGATAGTATTGTAAATAAATTGCCTTCACGTTTCACTGCTTGCTTTAAAAAAAAGACTGCGCAAAATGATAAACCTAGGTGTCACTGGGGACAAGCATGCTTCTGGATGTTACTTATCACTGCTTTAATTTAATCGGATTGAATTCATTTATGAGCATTTACTAGGTAACCTGTCAATAACGCTGCGGAGGTCAACAAGAATCATGTATGTTTCATATCCATGACATAGGACAGATCCATTCACTTCAATATCTAAGTGAACCTAAAGGAAAAGATTGAAGGGAGGGCGGGCTTGATTAAAGCTAGTGAGTACTGTATTATTATTATTATTATTATTATTATTATTATTATTATTGTTGTTGTTGTTGTTCACATACATTAATTGGACATATTTGTTTAGATTTTGTATTTTGTATTATAGAAAAACTCTACAAAACCCATATACTATTTACATTAAATAGACATTTTGCATACACGTTGCTGAAATAGGAAAGATCAACTTGTATTCATTAGAAATAAGGAATTTACGAAACACCTAAAGGGGAGTAAATGTTTTTGAGTTTGAAGGAATTTTTTTTTTTTTTTTTTTTTTTTTTTAAAGAAGTCTGTATAAATAGCTGGTCTGGTCTCTTTGTTACAAATTACCCTTTGAACCTGGGAATTTAGAAAACATCCAGAAGCACATACTAGTGCACTAAATAGCCTACCATGCCAGAATAGTACAAGTAGGACTTATGGTAGTGGAACAAGAGGCTAAAGACCACCTGAGATAAAAGTAATAGAAAAGCATACACAGTGTCAGTGTGCTGCAGAGACTCATATTTTCACACGTTTCCTTAAGAAGCAGCCATCACCTCGTGCTACTCTATTCCACGTGTAAAAACCATTAACATTAAGTTTATACAAAAACAATCATTTATATATATATATATATATATATATATATATATATATATATATATATATATATATATATATATATATATATATACAATCTACATAAAGCTGATTTGATAAATGTCATGCAGGTATAGAGTACTGTAAATTAATTTACTTTTGCATTTTGCATTTAATTGACTGTCACACTTCATTCAGATTCAGATTCACCTGAAGATTCTAATGAACCGAATCAGGGATGTTTACTTAAAAAACAAAACCCAAAAAGGTGAAGGCGTTTCTCATATAATAGGCTACTTTAAAGCAAGAACCACAAGACATGTGCACTATTTGATTGAACAAGATCTCATTAGGCTTTTTTTTTTTTTTTGGCCAAATTGCCAGATGCGTAAATTACTGTCATTTGTTTTTTTGTTGTTTGTTTGTTTGTTTGTTTTGCAGTAAATAAATCCAGGTACAGTGTACATTGCTTATAGACACTAAGTGCACTGCGGTAGTTTGCGGTGCAGTGCGGTGCGGTGGCCTGGACACACACACACACACACACACACACACACACACACACACACACACACACACAAAGGCGTGTTTAATGAGCGCTTTATATGATCACGTGCGTGTGCTGTTGGGAAAATAGTAGCGCTTCTTATTCTTCTTATTCTTTTGATCGTTTTTTTAAATTTTTTATTTATTTATTTTTTGCGTAGAGGAAATAGTCGTGTCATGAAATTTGCTTATAAGTCATATGCCAATGAGATTAACAGTCGTGCAAACACACACTGATACACACTGAAACAGCAAATAAAGCAGAACTGCGCGCTTCAGTTCAAATCAACCCTAATAATAATAATAATAATAATAATAATAATAATAATAATAATAATAATAATAATAATTAAACATAAGAACCCTCACAGCAGGGATTTTAGAAGTACACGAACCATCAGTAGAGCACTTCATCAGTGTTTTGTGGTCCATTTGAATCCTTATAAATATGAATTTAAATATTTAAATAGTGAGGCGAAAGTGCATGTTAATATACACACGTCCCCATATTCCTTGCATTATTGTCAGAAACCAAATATGCAATATGCAAAATGGGTCAATATTCGAATCTTGCCGTGCATAATGTATTAAACGCATTAAAAGCCTTCACTGATTATTCTACTGATCGCTTCATTTTTCTCACACAATGTGCACCATTCTGATATTTTCCCCCTCGCTGTAAATACCTCCATTTCCATTTCTGCACTACTGAGTCCAGTGTTCCACTTGGATAAATGGCAGCCGTGTGTTTGATACTTTGCTAGAGATGGGATAACATGCAGCACATGCCAACACTACTTGTTAATATATTGTAAATAGAGGCTAAGTTAATATTTTATTAGGCATACCAGTGTCCAGTCTATCTGTCCAATGTGTATATATATATAATCTGTCTAAATTTAGGTATATGTCTGTGCTAATTTAGGTATATCCTTAAATTATAGCAGTGTGCTTATGGAAAGGCATTTCCTCTAATATAAGCGTTAAAGACCCGCATATTGTTAAGCAACAGTTCGATTAATATTCATATTAATTTCCCATGCGTCACTATTTAGCATTCATTTTCCGATTTGATTTGATTTGATTCACCCGAAGACAAAGCTTGAAATCGTTTGCATTCGGGTTTTTATTACCATCTCCAAATAATATACAACAGGCTGTTTTCAGAAACACGGACTATAATGTGCAGTCTGCATTTGTGCAATTTTGCAGCCTGTCAGTTACACTAAAGGTAAATATTCAGATGTGATGTTTTTTTTTTTAATTATTATTATTATTATTTTTTTTTTTTTTACAGCAAATATTTATAGAAGCTCGCGTATTCAGGATGGATTAGTGCGCAAAAGACAACGCAGAACTATAACATGCGAATGAGAAAAGGAAGAGAGAGAACAAAAATTAAATAAGCTGTACTTTTCAAAATGCCCTTTTAAAGGTTTTATTTGTCGGGGTGGAAATAAGCGTATTATTATTCTGGAGGCTATACGTTTTCTATCCTGAATCTTCACAGCCGCGTCACTTCCTGTCTTTCTGCGTGTAAAAAGTGAGACTAGCACTAATCACGTACTAAATTAATATCTAAGCATACAACACTAGGCTGCCATAATTAGCCTATTAGAGCTCATGTAGCCTACTATTGTGACAGTATTAGTAAGCTCTAGTCGGATTGGGACGCAGCCCGAGTGTGAGCTTCTCCTGCACTGCGACTTTAGTCCTCATTAACCACCGGCCTTTCCTCATCATCTAGCGCACTTGGATTTGAACTGAACATGCCATTTCTAATGTAAATAATACGCACGATTTTTATTTATCAAGTTTATTTGTCTTTTGCATTAAATCATGCTTGGTTTTATGATGACACCTGCCCAAGATGAACTATTTTTGTGAAGTAAAAAATCATGTTCAAATTCAGACCTTTATAGATTTGCAAATGTACCTGAAATATAATTATTTACCCCTAAACTTAGTATATTCTACTGTATATTGTTGTTCTTCGCATTATTTTTCTTATAATAATAATAATAATAATAATAATAATAATAATAATAATAACTTCCTTTTCTTGTTTTCTTTCTGAAACTCTCTCTGAACACTTAAGTAACTCACTAACTAACTCGGTCTGTCACAGAGGCCTTTTTGTCTTCTTCACATCTTCACAGGATCACGGTTTCCGATTTCTGCAGGTGTGTGTGTGTGTGTGTGTGTGTGTGTGTGTGTGTGTGTGTGTGTGTGTGTGTGTGTGTGTGTGTGTGTGTGTAGTTGATTCGGTAAGTATAATGGGTAGGAGATGTGAAGCAGCGATGAAACGTGAGGGCACATAACAAAAACTGAACGCGATTAGGTCCCACAAATATTTGCGGGCCCTAAAACTCTATAGATCGCCTTAACACTGTTGAGAAACACACGCACGCGCGCGCGCGCGCGCACACACACACACACACACAAAGGGAACATTTTAATAATATTTTTTTTTAAACCATGAACCACCTTTGCTTCTCTCATGAGGACCAACAGAAAGTCAAAACTGTCATTTATTCCTGTCCTTGTGAATGACACACACGCTCATGGTAATAAAAATAGTTTTCCTTTTGGAGCTTTTTTTGGTCTCCTTAGTAAGCCATTTATAATATAGGTCTACACAGGTGAAAGCTTTTCGTTTGGTTCACACACCAGTAGCACACTTCAGCCGAACCCAGTAGTGACTACACAACACATACAGTCCAGCTGTACGTTAATGAACACTGTGTGTGTGTGTGTGTGTGTGTGTGTGTGTGTGTGTGTTCATAACGTGTTAATGTCGGGCTAGCTGTGTAGCTGCAATAACAACCCAAATAGAAAAAGAATCAGTAAAATCCCAGGTGTTTAATTGATGCAGACAGTGTTGAAGTCCTGTGTGTCATGGCACAGCCTGTGAGCTTCAGTGAACACTGAGGGAGAAAGAAAAGCCGAGACTGGAGGAGCTGCATCTCTCCTCGTCTGTCTGCGTCGCATCCCTGCTCTCTCTCTCTCTCTCTCTCTCTCTCTCTCTCTCTCTCTCTCTCTCTGTTTAAAGCCCAGCAAATCTCCTCCTCTTGATTGATTTTTTCCCATAATTAACTCGGTTTGTTGATCGATTTCCCTTCGGCAGAGCCTGCACTCCGGTGTTATTTTAGTGTCGTTATCGCAGATACCGCCGCCAAACACGTATCGACCCTATTGATTAAAGAGACACGTACGGGGGACTAAACACGCTCCGGTTCCCACAGAGACAAAAAAAAAAAAAAAAAAAAAAAAAAAAAGCGCTAAGGATGAAAAGGAGGACAGACGTGGCGTTCTTCAGCAATAAACTCACTATCTGAATGAGCACAATAAAAGCCTCACTAATAACCCTGAGCAACAAAAGCAAGCGTGTTGCTCCACCACCAAACATAAAATAAAGACTTAATAGTTTTGTGTCAGCAGCTAAAACACTGTAAGGGTAATATCCGGCGCGTGCTTGTACTGTACGGAGCTACAAACTCATCAATACTCAGACACACAAAGCACACTGTTCAGGTTTAGGCTACAATTTCCACCAAAAAAAAACACACCAGACTGGGAGAAAAGCTCGCCACGCCCCTTCCCCCAACAGAAGCAATCGCGTTTGACCAATGCATAACATGATATAACACGAAAGAAAGACAAAACAACTCATCAAAGCCACAACAAAGACAACGCAACAACAAAGACACCAGGATTATTGGGAAATCTGGATAGAGAGAGCGAGAGAGAGAGAGAGAGAGAGAGAGAGAGAGAGAGAGAAGGCGCAGAGGCCAAAACGCAGCGCAAAACCTGTGCTCACGAGCGCAGCGCACATTCAGTCTATTCAAATGTTCCCGCGATGCGGAATATTCCACAGAGCGCGCGCGTATGCACACACACACACACACACACACACACAGATTCGCGGTCACATGCAAAGCTACGTGCAAAGGGAGGGGGTACAGAGCGAGAGAGAGAGAGAGAGAGAGAGAGAGAGAGAGAGAGAGAGAGAGAGAAACGTGGCTTGTCCATGGAATTAGTTTCCCAACTAATCAATAAGAAACTAAAATCCAGGCTTTTAGCTCTCTCTCTCTCTCTCTCTCTCTCTCTCTCTCTCTCTCTCTCTCTCTCTCTCTCTCTCTCTCTCTCTTTACCCTCCTGCCTTTTGAGCAGGACACAAAGTTATACACAATCATTTTAAACCACCTCTTGATTTAGACAAGCAGAAGCAGAGCAAGGAAGAAAGAAACAAGAATGAAGAAACCGCTAGCAAAGCAAGAAGAAAGTTGTCTATATAGGCTAAAGATGAAAGGGTTTTTTTTTTCTTCTTTTTTTTTTAGCATTTCCCCCAAAGACATTACCAGCTTTTCCATCGACGCACGGCCGCAGTGTCCTCCATATATGTGCAGTCTGGCTGTATACGAGCTAGAGACGGATGGAGAAGGAACGGGGCAGATATGGAGAGATGGGGGCGGAGGGGGGCAGAGAGGTGCGTGTCGGGGGCCGGTGTGGGGACAGAAGGGGAGACTCGGGCTGAGGAGGCAGAATTTGAATCCGAGGTGAAAGGTGATGGGGGTCAGAGGCAATGGGGAGTGTGGGTCAGACTTGTACCTCTCATCACTCCCAACACCAAGACCATCACCCCCCCCAACACACACACACACACACACACACACACACACACACACACACACACACACACACACATCTGTCCGTGACTGTTGGCGGTTTCCATGGCGACGTGTTCATTGCTCTTGGCTGGGCGATAGGAGAATGAGCGCGTGCGAGAGAGAGAGAGAGAGAGAGAGAGAGAGAGAGAGAGAGAATAGGAGCCGGAGAAAGACAGAAAAAAAAAGACACAGAATTTACATGTGACTTCACAAGGTCAAATGTGGTACAACATGGTGGCCTGTTGTGCATCTCTCGCAAGCAGTTAATAATGCTGCATACACCAGAACAGATTCAGCAAGATAAGAAAGAAGGCCTTGGATTTATGCTGACGTTATGGTTTCAGAAAAAAATGTTAACAAGACATATCGTTTAAAATGCATCTCGACACGGTGACTATATCGATTGAGTCTGTGACATGCGATGGAGCTGAAACCACGACACATACCTAGGCTACAACCTACCTGCTGATTTCCACTCATACCACTGAAAGTGTTGCAGTGTAGTGTTGTGATTAAATCAATGACAGATGAACGGGATTATGCAATGTGTTTGTCATTCATGAAATCGAGGCTGCAATGTACAATTATCCTGTCTGCTAGAACAGCAAAGAACTGACTGTTATCGCTATAAACTGTTAATTGGACAGCAATTGCCTTTAAAGTAAAGCTTTAGAGGTACATTAACATTTCAAGGTTATATATATATATATATATATATATATATATATATATATATATATATATATATATATATATATATAATTGAGGATTCCATCCCCAGTGACAAAGACTGATAGAGTGGTAGGCGACATTACCCTTATGTCTAGAGTGTACACGTAGCACACAGTACTTATATAGCCTAGTTAGTATACACTGTCTTTGCACTTGCCTATGTGTCCTGTCTTGCTTCCAGTGTGTATTGTATATGCACTTTAGCATTGCCCCTGCAGGGTCCTGTCCCATACTCTTCTACTACATGTGTGCAATGTACAGTATGTTGCACCGGAGGGAATAGTGAGAAAGCTTTTTCTGTATTGGTATAATAACAATTTGAATTGAATTGAATTGAGCAGGGAAAGCCTGAATGAGCAGGTGAGTGGCTCACCAGGACTGGACTGAGATTGAGGAGTGAGATGGGCGTCATTTCAGTAACATGGCTGTTGGTCGCAGGCAGCACTGACCACCAGATTCAGCACCACGGACAGCGCAGACACACCCGCTCTCCTCTAAAACAACAGCTTCAAATCCAGCAAAGAGTCCAGCCAGGGATCTTCTGCCACCCTGCTTCAGAAAGAGACCACTATTTTTAAATAGAAGACTCATTTCCACATACAACCCCTGGCAAAAATCATGGAATCACCACACTTAGAGGATGTTCACCCCACTTTTTTTTTCTTTCTTTTTTTTTTTTTTTTACTTCACAGCAAATAAACAAATTATAGATATGACACAAAACAATTTGGGTTTAATAGTTGAACATTCTGGCTTTGTGAAACTTACCTCGGACAATTATAATTACATATTTTTGTAAATCTGCTTTGAGACAATGACCGCTGTAAAAAAAAAAAAATAATAATAATAATCGCTATACAAATAAAACTGAATTGAATTGAAAGCTAAATGATATTATTTTAATTAATGGCATATATTTTTCCAGCTCCAGTAGAGGAAATAATTATGGATCACACTGTAACTTGAATTTCTAAAATAAATACCAGCACAAGTCTAAAAATGCAAATTATTATGCAGTTAAATGAGTGCACTTAGAGATCTTTACCTTGGACTTTTTGAAAGGAAACATGGCCCCAACAAGAGAGTTGTTAATTGAAACAATGGAAAGAGTTATAAAACTCCTTCGAGAAGGAAATCCGAAAAGGAGTGTGGCAAAAGATGTTGGTTGTTCCCAGTAAGCTGTGTCTAAAATGTTTGATGCATGTATAAACAAAAATGGGAGGGTTATAAATGGAAAACACACAAGTATACCGAGGAAGACGTCAAAGCGTCAGGATAGAAAACTCAAAGAGATATGCCTTGAAAATAGAAAATGCACAACAAGACAAATGGAAAAACAAATTGGACGGAAACAGGAGTCATGGTTTGTGACAGAACTGTAAGAAATCGGCTGAATGAAATGGGGAATTACGTATAGAAAAGCCAAGTGAAAACAAGGTTACAGCGGGCTGAAGAGAAGCAATCATGGAATGTAGATGATTGGATGAAAGTGATATTCAGTGATGAATCACAAATCTGCATTGGGCAAGGAGATGATGCTGGAACTTTTCTCTGGTGCTGTTCTAATGAAACATATGAAGATGACTCCCTGAAGAAAACAATCAGATTTCCCCACTAATTAAAGATATGGAGTTGCGTGTCAGGTAAAGGACCAGGGGAGACCTCAACAGTCAATGCACAGGTGTAGGTTGAAATTTTGGACATTTTATCATTCCATCAACAGAACATAGGTTTTGGTGAAGATGAAGTCATTTTTCAGGATAATGCATCTCGTCACAGGGCAAAGAGTGTTATAGCTGTTCTTCAGGAAAGGCAGATCAACTCAATGCCATGGCAAGAAAACAGTCAGGATCTCAATTTTTTGGAACATTTATGGTGGAAATTTATAAAATTGGTCCATGATAAGGCTATTCGAGAAAGTTAGAACCAGCTTGATGGAGAATGTTGTTTTCATTAGTGAAGTCTACGCCTTATAGAACTCAGGCCATAATAAAAGCCCGAGGAGAAGCAAGAAAGTAGTGATTGTGATTTTTTTTGTTGATGTTGACGATTCTATTTTTTTTTCTTCTCAACATTGAGTGACTCCATAATTTTTCCTCTACTTGGTCTGCAAAAAAAATCCCATTAATTAAAAAAAAAAACATTTAAATTCATTTGTTTGAGGTATGTTTCACGAAGCCATAATGTTCAGCTATTAAACAAAAACTGTTTAGTGTCATATCTGTGATTTGTTTACTTGTTACGAAGTAAAAAAAAAAAAAAAAAAAAAACAAAGCCGGGTAAGCATCAGTTGTACATATAGCCTACTCTAGTTGAAAATAACCAAATTGGATACCCAGCACTAAGTCCAGTACTAACTAAACCAGCATGGCTTGTTTTATGCCAGCAAGGTTGTTTTAGGATGTTGACCCAAGCTAATAATCCAATAATCCAAGATAATGTTACACAGAAACCATTAGTTATGTAGCAGCCAAGAATTAGGCAACTTAATGTTAACTCTACATCTAATTATACTGGAATGTAATCTCATCTTTCAAACAGTTTGTCTTATTTATTACAAGAAGCTTCAGGCATAAGTTCAGCCATATTTTCTCCATTAAAAAGGTAACCATAGTATTTTTTGTTAGCAAGCTAACACTGCTTATCAAAAAGATAACGTCTAGTTAATACAGAAATATACTAATGTACTATCCATCCATTTTCCATGCCACATATCCTACACGGGGTTGCGAGCCTGGAGCCTATCCCAGGGAACTCAGAGCACAAGGTAGGGTACACCCTGGACGGAGAAGACAGGGCAGAAGCAGGAATTGACCTCCAACTCCGTAGGCGCAAGGCAAACGTGCTAACCACTAAGCCACCATGACAACTACTAATACACTAATTCAACTAAATTAGATTAAATATAAACAAAAATGGCCATTTCTTACAGCTCCAGCTGATTTCCTTAACCTTTTCTGTTCTAACAGACGCAGTGACAATTCCAGAAAATGAATCTCAACGCAGTGTGCTTGTTCCCAATCAGCGTGCCCATTATCGACCCGGTTTGAGTCATGTTGACCCAACAAGCAAAACCCAGCAACTCCCGTGTAAAAATAACCCAGTGTTTTATCTCAGAGTGCACTCAGTCAACTTTTTTTTTTTTAAATTAAAGGTAAGCTTTTAATTTAAACACAGGCCATTTTATCAGCTACGCCTACCTCATAGGTTACTTCGTATGTATACGACTAATCCATCTATGTTTCACACCCAATTAGCAGGGATTTCCATCGTATCACAACTGTCTAGGTTTGGGGTGTGGTATAAATGTATTGTGAGAATTTTAAATATCGATATCATGGCTGGTTTGAGAACAGTTCAGTCACATGCAGTCCTGTGGTCAGAAACCAAAGGAGAACATACATTTAGCAGGGGAAATGTTAGGATAAACACACCAACTGTACAGCTACCAGGTGGAACAAGCTAAGTGCGTGTAAGAACACCCTGTTAGTGTCACTTCTGTGCTGAGAATTACCCACCACCCAAATAATAGCTACTCAGCAGTGGTCTTGTGGTGTGGTAGTCCCTTGGCATTGATGGACAGAGTGGAGAGGAGCTGACAAATTGCACAGAGCAACACATGGGATTCAGTCAGTAATTGTGTACATACAAAGTGACCCGTAGTGTACCCTGATAAGAAAGATCGACTGAAAGGTTTCTTTTCCTACCTTTATTATAGTTCCTCAACACCATTTATATATATCTATTTTTTGCAATGCAAACTACGTATGATTTCAGTATATCATTCCTTAAATGGTGAACCCATCTCAGTAAATATCCGTATACACTTACTGAGCACTATATTAGGAAGGAACACTATACTAACACTTTATTTAGTATAAATATAAATAAAGTTTATGATGAGATCTTAAACGTCGTTGACTAAAATACCTTGTTACGGTGTTAGCATATGGTGATTACACTGAGAAGGGTGCTCCAGAGAACTGACTCTGAATGGTAGCAATACTACACTGAGCTAAACAAGTCATGTAGCATGGGTCACAGGACTTTCTTTAAAAAAAAAATTATTTACCAGGCAAAGACTCCTTGGATTGAAAGATATTTTTGTGCAGCAATACATGCAGTGGGACTCCAGTACATGAATGGCTATAACAGTGGGACACTCTGGTTCAATAAGTGAGTGCACGGAAATAAAGAAAGTGCACGGAAACGTGATTGGCAGCGGATCAGGTTTTAATTCTTCACCTGTAAGAAAATTGAGAACAGCAGCGGGCTATAAAAACCCGATCCACAGGAACACCGAGGGCAACTGCTTGTGGCTGGTCCTGGACCTCACAAAACTCCACTGAGACACTTTGCTCTTGTCCGACCAGAATTCATTAATGTTATTTATTAATTAATGAACTTAATTTTTGTTAAGGTTTTCTGAGACGACAAAGTGCGGAGCACCCAATCGACAAAATCTGGCCAAAAAAATAGTACAATGGAAAAAAGCGCTTGTGATAGTATTTTATTCAGAATTCAATTGGAATTTAAATATAAACGTCTATACCTGGGTTCATTAAATTAAAATGTTCAACAAAAACAGAAGGAAAAAGTAGCACACAGGAAAAAAACAACATTTTGACCAGACACGCAAGAGTATAGACGAATCGTTACCCATGACTGTTTCTTTTTGTTTACATTGTCTTTAAACGATACAAAGATAACATATGTATTAACCTATATATTCTTAATAATACTAATAATAAAAAAATCCTATAAAGGCTCAGTGTGGTTGTGACTTAAGGTCAAGAAGACTGCAGCTTGTCTGAATCATCTGTTCGAGTGAAAGTGTTCATATAAGAAGCCCTTTCACTAGAAATGACTCGTTACTTGTCTCCAAGCATCTCTGACACATTTTTGGACCTGGATCTTGGAATGCTGGTGTTTACTGCACAGATGTTCGGTTACATCTGGTCCATAAATACCCATAATTACCAGGTAAACTAATACCACTGTTATGTTTCTTCAGTGTCCTGCTATAGTGAGCATACACACACACAACATAAATCAACTTGTAGAAAACAGACACCTTACCAGTATAGGGATATTTTTTATGATTAAGTTGACAAATAATGACCATTTTTGGAGACCAATCTTGGTACTTTCAGAACAATACCGTTGGTTACAAAGTATTTAATTAAGCTCAGTTTCCTCTTCTTCAATGTAGATGCCTAATCAACACAATTAGAGCAAAATCATGGAAAATTCTTGTTACCCAGCTACCCTTAACATAAAATACAGAACCAGTTTTAGTTGGGTCTCCCTTGTTTCAATGTGTGGCGTAACCAAAGACATTGTAATGCACAGATTACCAGCAGCACAGGAAGCTGCCCACAACTTATGTGTGGTCTGAACGTGTGCACCATCGATTAGCCTTAAAAAAAACAAATCTACAGGAAACATTGTACCTGTTTGGTAAAGTGTTTGTGTTTCTTTCAGCCATACTCGAATTCAAATCTCTCTTTATATACTCTCAATCCGTAGACAGCCCATCCTGAACGGTCTTGATTAAATTAACTCAAGAACACCTTTGTTTTTTTCTTCTTTCGTCTCTCTTCTTTTTGGCAGCTTTTATATTTCTCAGGGCCTGGGAACAAAGGAACAAAAATTAGTGCACTTTAGAGAAGCCTGACAAACATGGCACTTTATTTACAATAAAAATGCACTTCATCAGCATTACATACAGTGATCACACTATTAATGATAAATCATTGGTTAAAAAAAACCTTTCTGCATAAAATTAGTGTTAGCTGGCCAAAATGGTCTCAAATGAGAAAAGCTAATGTCATCTACTGCCCCCTAGTGGCACAAATAATCTTTACAATGCTTTAAAAATGGGTCAGTTATTATCCTGAACAGGTTTTAACATAGAAAAGAAAAGAAAAAAAAAGAAAACACACAGAAATCACTCCTGATAGCAAGTTTCCTGCACCAAATCCTAATTTAAGGGCAGGAGCTGCCTTTTTAAAATTACTTAAAATAACCACACAATGACTGACTCTTAAGTTAAGAGTTAAAGGCTTCAGTTTCAGTAAAGCACCTGGAAAAAGAACTCAAACAATGGGAACCAGTGACCTTCTCACTAATCAGCCCTTGACCACTGTCTGACAGCGAGGACACTATCTTACCTGTACATTGGGCCACTTGCTGTGCTGTGAGTCTGGTTGCTGAGCAGAAGCTTCCTTCCCTCTTCATAGTCGTCCTGGTCGACGCTGACTAACAGCCGCACGCCCTCTTGGCCAGCCGCTCTCTTCAGGGAGTCTGTGATGAACACGCCCTTGAGTGCCTCCAGCAGCGCGCCGCTCAGGTAGTCGGCCCAGAACGCGTCCAGGTTCTGCAGCTCAGAAAATTTGATGTCGCAGACAATGGAGCCGAGGTCACGAGCGCGCAGCAGAAGGCTGGCCCGGCTGAACAGTTCAAACTGGCGCTCCAGAGGCTGTTGCTTATCTGAGGAAACCCTGGCGCGCAGGGCTGACTCGTGCTCGGAGTACTCGGCCCGAACACGCAGCCGGATGTCTGCCATGAGGAAAGAAGAAAAGGAGGAGAATGGAGGAAAAGAAAAGAGGAAGGAAGGGATGGTGAATAGAGATGGGAGGGAATGGGATAAGTGGGGGACACAGTAAGAGGATAGTATTTAAAAATAAATAAATAAATAAAAAATCAGAGAGGCCAGGCAAGCAGGATGAGCCGAGGGTATTAACGAATGAGTAGAAAAAAAGGAAAGGTTGCAGTAAAAACAGGTGTAGATGGATAGGCAAGAGAAGAGAGGGATAAAAAGGTTGAGAAATAAGTAAGAAAATTTAGTCAATTATCAGACAGACTCAACAAACATATCAACAAACAATAACTTGGCTCTTGAGAGGTCTTTGTTCTTTCACAATAAGTTTTACAGAATGCAAGAGGATAGGATTTCTTGACTGAGTACTTAATGGCCTTAAAGTGAAACTATTCTGCTCAGGAGCATTGTGGCTGCAAGCAGCGTGGAGCTGCTTCTGAACTCAACAGTGGTGACTGAAACCTGAACTGAAATGATTAAAACATTCATCTGGTCCAGATGAGGATACAGCTGAATGTTTAGAAATACATTCAGAGATTACTTCAAGAAAACCAAAACAAAACTAAAAAACAAAAAAAAACAAAAAACAAAAGGAGAGTAATGATTTCAGTTCTAGGAGTAGACAGTCAAGAAAGGGTTAACACTCTTCAGCTGAGCAAATTCTGAGTGAACAACGGATCTCGCAGAAGACCATTCGCTGTTGTTACACTTTAGAGATGGACAGGAATATTTTAATTGAGCAAGCAGAACTCAAAAAGGTGGGTTTCACTGATGGCACACAATGCCAAATGATTTCCAGCACTTTGGGGGATACAGCATTGTTTCTTACTGGTCCTCTGCATTGTGTTGAATTTTCGACTGTCCCGTTTTAACCTCGCACCCATTTTGGACTCACAATTCATTTTGGGAGCTTCAGCATTAACAAGTCCACCAACAGAGGGGCTAAGTTTCAGTTAATTCAGTGTAATCGATAAACTAAAACGCAGCTCCCCAGTACTAAAAAAATTCACTTATTTCAAGGTGGACTGTCATTGAGCAGAACTGGTCTTTTGATCGGAACTAAAATGTTTCAGAGGCCAAGCAGTCAGAAGTAACACAGACTAGTAAAGCATGGCGCTACCGTGTGGTCATTTTGAGAACAGGAGGAGGAACTGATGTCATGCAACAGCACAGGGCACAGAGATGGCAAGATACGATTGAAAGATACATACTGAACCAGCGCTTCGTTGTGATGTCATTTCCTTTCATGTCATTTCATGTCAGAAGAGGAGTGGGCCCATCGATCTTCAGAACACTGCTGCAACACAAATCCAACCTTCCCACCCTCAACCAACTGTACTCGCTTTTTATGTTTGGTGACTTAAAAGCGAAAGAGTATCTTAGGAACTCAATGGATACATGGAGTGCAATCATGAGACTCAAAGTTTTTTTTTTGTTGTTGTTGTTGTTGTTTTTTAAACAAATTCAGGAGGCTGTTATGAGAAATCCCAAGAAAAAACATAATTAACTGAGCAATTCAAAGTTATTGTAAATATTAGAGATTGAGATACTTGTCCAACAGCATTTGCTTCAATATGATTCTAATACAGCTAGTTTATTATGTATGAAGGAATAATAATAGGATTTGAGATAAAATCCATCACTACAGGAAGGCTGAATGTTTGTAAACATTAGCATATTAAACCTCCCTGCACATCACTGTTCATTTGTAACTACTGTCTGCAACAAGCACTTCTCATAGACATCAAATAACACATTAGAAAATACTACAATGGAAATTTACCAGTGAGAATTCTGACTAAGATAAGAGCACAAGGAAAGGCAATTTCCTAGTTCTTAATTTATATAACTCCAAGAGAATAATGAAAGCATACACATCTCCGTGGGCTTTTAGAATTGAGTGTAAAAACAAGTAACTAGTAAAACATCATTATAATTGAGATTTTTACCCCCTGGATCTATCTTGTTCAAAATATTCCCCACAAATAATAAATTCAAAGTTGGTTTGCACACAACAAACTGGAAGCATATAGTGGTTAAAAGCTTCTTTTTCTTTTTTTCTCTTTTTTTGGGGGAGGGGGGGGGTGATTCTCCAGAGAAGGTCCAATGACAGTGTACATTCAGTGCACTTTCCACTTCGTTCCATTTTAAAGCACCCCGAATGCTGTCATGCAGCGAGGACATTATGCTTTTTTGCATTATTTAAAAAAAAAAAAAAAACAAAGTTAAAAAAAAATTTTAAGGAAAAGAAAAAAAAAAAGAACATCTCCATCAAGCTTCCAGATTCACTTCCGCCACTTTGTTTAGGCAGAAGTCTCAGTACAAAATACATGAACCAACAGTTTTTGTCTAATGATGGATTATGTGTTTACTGTTTACAGAGAATCAGACAGGAGGCCATTTGAGCAAAATTACATTAATCCATGATGGTAAAGTAAGGTTTTCTACTTTCTAAATAAAAAAAAACAGGTCATTTCATTTTTCCAGCAAAACACAACCTTTAGGCACAATTTTACGAGGAGCTGCTCCATGTGAAGAGCTTCCAGACTATTTCCATCCCTCTTTTGTGGTGAACAACAAACCAAGACGGAGGGAGAGAGAACAAGAGCAGGAGGCTGCTGACCAACCACTCGCTATTTTATCTCGTTCTTTATGTTCGCTCTCTCCCTCTCAAAGTATGTGAGGATGGCCAACTTGTTTTGTTCCTGACACTTGAGTCAGTCTGTTTTTCAACTGTGGACACAAAGGAGAGAGAAAGAGACAAGCAGAGTTTGGGATGAACGTTTTCCAAAGGCTGTTCCTCTGTTGCGGTCAAATCAGGCAATTTCATAAGCTTCAATTTTATATGGGTAGAAATAAATTGAATTTGCAGTCCCCCTTCCAATGATATTTACGTCTACATTTTTTTTTTTTAAATTAATTTGATTTTCAGCAAGAGCTCTGTTTGGTCATTTTCCTCAGAACTGCTCACAAAATGAAAAATTGGACATTTCTCAAGGTTGAGCTACTACTCAAGGCAGATTCAGGTTTGTTATTGTTATTGACTTCCTCAGTTTTGATCAGTTCAAATGACACGCATTCAGGAGAACCCTGATAGCTGTGAAAGAAAATTATATTGTTTTAGAACAATTTTCCCATTATATGAAGGTTACTTTCCCACTTAGCAGCGATGGAAACACAAGGTAGAGATCATGTTAAGAAATGTTCTGCCTTTCTTGAGTCAGTTCTGTGGCCAACAACTTTCTCCAGAATTCTGTACAAGTTCTTTCCCCTAAAGTCTACTAATAGTACACAAATAAAAACAGGTCTTTTGGGGAATCATGGTTTGAGGAAGTGGACTATAATGGTAACATTCAGCACTTTCACCCCTCCTCTTAACCGAGTGAGGAAGGTAAAGTTTTTACCTTAGACATGGACCAGGCCTCATGAAGGAGAGCACGAGTGAGAATGCACTTGGCTTGAGTATGATCGCACAGAGAGGACAGCGCACACCCTTTAGTGTGGCGTGCACTCTCTCTTTCTCTATCCATTCTCCTGCTTTTCCTACCCATTCCTGAGTCAACCTGCTGGAATCAAATGTGGGGTCAATAGAGCAAAGAGCACTTTCAGCACGTTCAGGAGCAAAAGGTCAAAGGTCATTCATGGTAAAGCAGGACTGTATCTTAAATGGCAAAATTCTTTTAAGAGTATAACCAACATGTTGAAATAATGGAAGAGAAATATCTTCCGTTCCAAAATAAGGTCTTTTTTTTTTTTTTTTTTTTACGTGATAAGACAAAAGGACTGTGTTAAATAGAAAATAATAAACTTTTTGTTTCATCTCCAGGTACAGGTACATCTCATACTAAATTGTTTCAGAAATGAAAACAAAATCTAAGATAAAACAAAGGCAACCTGAGTAAAGACAAAATACAGATTTTAAATGATAATGTTATTTATTGAAGCAAGAAAGTTATCAAATACTAACTGGGCCTGTGTGAAAATGTATTTGCCCCCATAGATACTAATTCCCCAGATCTATGAAGCTGCATTCATAATGGGGTTCAGCTGGACCAGACACAACCAGGCCCGATTACTGAAAACCCTGTTCAATCAAACGGACACTTAAATAGAACTTTTTTATCAATATGAAGTTGGTTAAAAGCTCTTACCCAGTAACACACTATGCTGAAATTGAAAGAATTCCAGAAATTATGAAAAAGAAGGTGACTGAAATACATCAGTCTGGGAAGGGTTACAAAGCTATTTCAAAGGCTCTGCGACTCCAAAGAACCAGAGTGAGAGCCATTATCTACAAATGGAAAAACTCGGCACAGTAGCGAACCTTCCCAGAAGTGACCGGCCTTCCAAAAGTCACAAAAGAGCCAAGAACTACAGTCCTCTCTTGCATCAATAAAGGTCACTGTTCATGACTCCACTATCAGAAAGACACTGGGCAAAAATGGCATCCAAGGGAGAGTGGTGAGGTGAAAACCACTGCTAACCCAGAAGAACATTAAGGCTCGTCTGAATTTTGCCAAAACACATCTTGTCGTTCTTGAAACCTTTTGGGAGAATGTTCTGTGGATTGATGAGTCGAAAGTGGAACTGTTTGGTAGACAGGGGTCCTGTCACATCTGGCATAAACCAAACACAGAATTGCACAAAAAGAACATCATACCTACAAACAAGCCTGGTGGTGGAAGTGTGATGGTGTGGGGATGCTTTGTTGCTTCAGGGCCTGGGCAACTTGCAATAATTGAGGGAAACATGAATTCTACTCTACCAGAAAATCCTAAAGGAGAATGTCCGGTCTTCAGTCGGCAAGTTGAAACTGAAGACAGTTGACAGATGACAATGATCCAAAGAAGCAAGTCCACCTCTGAATGGCTCAAAAAAAAAAAAAAAGTTTTGGAGTGACCTAGTCAAAGACCTGACTTTAACCAGTTGAGATGCTGTGGGCAGTTCATGCTTGAAAACCCTCCAATATGGCTGAACTAAAGCAGTTCTGCAAAGAAATTCCACCACAGTGCTGTGAAAGACTGATCTCCAGTTATCGGAAGCGTTTGGTTGCACTTATTGCTGCTAAAGGTGGCGCAACCAGATTTTAAGTTTGAGGGGGCAATTAGTTTTTCACATTGGTGATAGGTGTTGGATAACTTTTTTTGCTTCAATAAAAAATAAAGACTGGATTGTGTGTTTACTCAGGTTGCCTTTGTTTTATGTTGCATTTCGTTGGAAGGTCTATTTAGTATGACATACACAAAAACAGAAGAAATCAGGATGGGGCAAATACTTTTTCACAGCACTGTGCTTTGGCGAATGTTTTAGTGAGAACAAACCAATTAAATGAAAACAATTCATGAACTGAAAACGTCATTCCATAAAACTAAGAATAAAGAAAATGGGTTATCATTTAAAAAAAAAAAAAAAAAAAAAAAGCCACATGTACACTGAAAAAGCGGGTTAAAAAAAAGAGCTTGTGGCAGACAACACTGGGTTAATGCTCCCAACACATTGACTGCAGTGCATTTCCATCATTTACAATGAGCTGAAACACTACGCATGCTCTTTTGGGTTCCCGATATTTAGAAGCTTGAGCAGTAATGAGGGAAAGTGAATGAGGGCAATATCCGGCTGCACAAGTACTGACAGCGCATCGGCGAGATTCGCCAAGTTCAGATATAGAGTAGAGAGTTATACTCTAGAGAGCCTTAAAGCGTTTGCTTTCAATCAGGGCAAGTGCATTTCATTTACTGTCCCAGCATTATGTTATGTTGAAAGAGTGTGAGAGAGAGAATGAATAAAGAGAAGAGATAATGTGATCATGCAGAATGAAGATGTCTGGGAAACTGAAGCGAGACTAAAAAAACACTGGGAATGACGTCTACTTCATGTAAATATTTCACATGGGAAAGAAAGCAATAATTTAGATATAAATGGAGTAGAATGCAAAAACAAGTTAAAGGTCCACTAAGTAATATAATCACACTTCAATTATGAGACCATCGGTTCCTGCCTCACCAACAACAAACTACCTCTTACAGCTCTTTTACGGGGCAAGGTTTGGCCAAAACAGAGGCATGTCTCAGATATGAACAATTTTATCCCAAAACTTATGATTGTCATTTTTTTATTTTTCGCATACTGACCAGTATTAAGTCCAGCACTGCTGGGTGACAATTTATTATAACCACAATACAGGGTGTCCCAAAAGTCTCCAAACAAAGGGGAAATTAAAACTTTTTAGCAAAATATCTTCCAAACTTAGTTTATTTCCCCCTTAATATAGCCTTTATGAATGCCTTTGACAAAAGAAGAATGCACTGAAATCATTCTCATGGTGCATCAGGAAGCTGTCACAAGGTTGCGATGGACTTTAACAGGAAACGTGGCAAGCACATCACACACACGACACTGTCACCAAACTTATTAACAGATTCAAAAAGACTGGAAGCGTTGTGGACGTCCACGGACATCCACTGACGAAGGCACAACCGACGTGGTGCTGGCCAACATAGCCCTGTGTATGGAGGCTTTTGGGACGAGCTGTATTTCAGATTGAAACAAAACAAAACATTTGAGGGCAATATTAAATACATAAATACGACTTTATGAAAGAATTCATCTGCCAAGCCTCGGAAAGGCAACAGACAGCTTTTTTGTTTCTTGCATATACAGGAAGTTGAAGGAGATGGCATCAAAGACAATGTGCCTTTTTTTTTTTTGGACAGAATTTAGTATGTTGGCAGACATTTTTTTTTTTAAACAAAAATAATTGCCTTCTAACTAATTAATGTGGGTAAGATCCAAATTGTTAAATTAAGACAAATGTTCGGTGATTGCAAATAAATGTGATATCAATTCCTTGGAATATTCATCAGCGTTACATTATATTTGGCTAGTATTAGAAGTTTATATGAATTCTTCTAATCGCAAATGAATCTGATTTGTTCATCATTGTATTAGGCCTCGTATTGCAGCTGCTGAAGACGGATGAATGAACGAATTAATAAATATTTTAATCACCTGATATTTGGGGGGTTTAAGACAAGTGCTCTGTTTACATCTAGACACGACTGAAAACCTCCTGAAAAGGACAAAAGCCTGGAAACTCAAACACATGAACTATATGTTGGTAATTACAATAATCTGAATCAGCCACCCAGTGCACCTGTGTAGCGTGACTCTGAATATGGATTTTTCCTTAAGTAAATATTGGCAGCTGAAATGAAGTCACCCTACAGCTTTATTCTGTAAACACTGTATATGCGTCACATACGCTGGGTGTGTAAAAATCAAGCATTTAATTCATTTCCTGGGAGCACAAAAGTGCCTAATGGTTCATCTGATCCTTGACTCCTCGATTCTTGACAGCCTGTAGTGTTGTTGAGTTCATAAACCACTTAATTTTTATCATACAGTATATAATAAACAAGTATTATACTTTTCTAAGCACCATGTAGTGGTGGTTGGTACAGATTACAATTCTTCTGGTTCATAGGTTTCTCTTACATGACTTTCAAGGAGTACAATGCAAAACACACACGGTTCAGCCCGGAACCTTTCTGGACATATTAACTCTCAATGAAATTATGACGTTAATGAGAAGATTAAATACGACTGGTCTGTTTATGGGCATTTGTAGTCTCCAGAAATGGTCTATTTTAGAGTACCGAGTGATACTTTGACGATGCGAGTACTCCGAAACATAAAAACAAGAAATATTTTCATAACTGATTTTAGAATCAGTAGATTAAAGCTCTCCAGCTGAAATGACTTTTAAAAAAGACTTTCACAATTATAATTCATTCTCTTTACGTATTTTCATTTCAGATTTACAATTTTATCAATCTTTTACCATTTCGGTAGGTTACGTCAGTAATTATTTCTGGTTTGTTTCACCTGTGTTTTAGCATGTTCAACTTGGGGGAATGCACCAGTTGCACAATGTTACAGCCATAATGTTGACTGCATAACCAATCACCAAAGCTTTTCAGACAGTCGCTGCCCTAAATGTTGCAAAATTTGAGGTTCCCTATGCCCCTCACTTTTTATTACAATGCTAATATTAGAAATATTGATTTGTTTTTTTTAACTTAGTGGACCTTTATCACCACACAGCCCATATTTCTTTTTATTTCCCAGTGACTAATGCAGTAGTTTGTTTACCTGGTATGGCGGAGCGGCATTAAACATAGCAGCAATTTGTAATTACGTTGAGGCACTCTTTCTTGCCCACTCCTTTACCCATTTATCACCCTTTCAGGCTGTTTGAACAGAAAATACGATTCACCAACCATTCTGACACGTTCATGTTCATTTGCGCAAACAAAACTGATTACTTGGTAAGGTGCCTTTAGGGGGATGTGGTGTGTTTTTGATGTATCTAAAGGCTTTAGAGCAGGGGTGTCAAACTCATTTAAGGCAGTGGGCCACATTATATTTAGTCCAGTGTCAAGTGAGCCAGGCCAATGAAATGTTTAGTCATTTATCAGCAGTTTATAAAAAAATATACATTCTGAATGCACAAATAGTTTGAACACACGGCGGGGTCCAAAAGTCGGAGAGCACTCGTGAAAATGCTTCTGTTTGGCATTATTTTCTAATTTAATCGAAAAATTTTCATTACAAATTATATTACTGACAACAACTTGAGTGAAAAGTTGAATCTTTGAAATATTTACATGCATTTCAAAGTTTCTTAGCATTTGGTACGTCCCGTTTTGCACTCGAGCCGGTACGGGCTCTACAGGTTTGTGCTAAACCGATCCGATCCTATGATCCATTTGAGATCAAATCCATCCAAGTGTCGTCTGAACACGTGCTTCAAAAAAAAGAGACTAGACATGAGGAAAATCTGACCTTGTACAAAGCAGTTAACACGATCTTTATTACTAATATGCTTTCAAAATTCTAAAACCTTCCGTGTATTTCCAATTTTAAATGGAGAGAAAAGAAAAGGAAAAATCCCAGACTTTTAATGTGGTCTCGGGACTTTTGGACCTCACTGTGCGTGTCCTAGAAAACAGATGAACAGTCTGCAACACGGATTAATAGAACTTTATCATTTTGTAGTGTTAAACCCCGGAACTAAAATGGCCTTAAATGAGATTTTATGCAAAAATGTCTAGCGTGATAATGAAGCATTACATTTCATTAGCACATTATGACAGCAGTTGAGTTTATTGCTCTTTTTTGCCACCTGGTAGAATAATAGAGACTAGCCCCCCCCATCTTTCAATTCAATTACGGTCCTCGAGACACATTTTAATTTAGAACACAGATTGTAAATTCATTTAGCTGGCTGGTTGGTTTAAAATCTTTATCCCATATGTTCGAAACCTCTGTTTTAGATAAACCAGTGAGTGAAGCTTCTGTGCTCTTGAGTTTTCCTTGAAGAAGTACACAGGTCAGCAGTCTTTATGTAAGTTTTCATAAATCCTTTCCTAAAGAGTTGAAAGAGCTGTACAATACAACATTCTTTTAAAAAGAGACATAAATTAATGTAACGTAATGACCCTTTTCATTTCAAGACTTTTTAACGTTATGCATATGTGTTTTCATTTCACAAGCCATTAAACCGTGACTAAAGCATTTTCCACTAACAGCCCGGCACGGCTTGGTATCAAAGTTGAACCTAGGACAGGAACCTGACAGAATGCAGGTGTCCATTTCCCACCATATACAGTAGCCATGACAGTAGGAGGAGTTTTTCTAGAGGTTTTCAGGTGATGACTACTGAGACTTTTTTTTTTTTTTTTTTTTTTTTAATGAAATGACTGAAATGAAAGCAGGCATGTCTCATTTGATGTTAGAATATGGGTGGCACTGAAAATGGCTGATTTTACTTGACTCCTACAAAAAATGCTAAATATGGGTGAATATCAATAAGAAAATAATCTAATCTTAACATTTATGCTGTTGTATAAAACTACGTTGTTGCCTACTAAATCCACCAGACGAAGGATTTTTGAAAAGAGAAAGTCACTACTGAAGACTTTTGTGCAACCAGATTCCAGTCGGAGACATGAATCTGAATTATTCATGTCTCTGACTGTTTGTCCAACATATGTTTTAGACTATTTTCAGCACTTAACTGCATGTAAATAGTACAGCTGACAACGACAAAAAAAGCGGGATCCTGGTTAATTTGCCAAGCTGGGCCGCACAGTACAGTGGAAAAGTACTACAGTTTTTAGTCAAGTGCGAAATTCTTTCTACAACAAGAGATGCAGCTATGATGCATATTTGTAGCTCTAGCCATATTCCTTCTAGTTTCACTAGTTTTTTTTTTTCCCTTTACTAATATACATTCACTTGACATTGTTGCAACAATATACACCCAGACTCTTCAGTTTTAATCATTTTAATAAACAGTGTCCCAACTTTTTTTTTGGTTTGTTAAAGATTTACACATCACTTACACAGCAGGTTGTTATTAACAAATGGACAGGCACTTAAATGTGCTAATCTGAACACTGGCTGAGTCAGCGGTCTCGCTGTAACGAGCAATGCAGTGTGTCTGAATCAAACACTGAATCATCCTGCATCGTTAAGGCATAAAATGGCCGCCCCCCATCTCTGACAGCCTGGTGCGCCTCTTAAAGACGGAGGATGTCAGGAGACAAAGAAGCTTGCTTGCTAAGTGTATTTTTGCACAAAACACTGTACTTTCACTGCAAGTAGATGAAAAATTAATGCAAGCAAATCATTCAAACCAATATGGTGAAGGATCAGAATGATCAGAGTATGCTGAATGGGGTTTGTAGAGACTCGGACGCAAATCCTAAAAGAGCAGATCATCTACAACCTAAATCGCTTTAATACGTGTAGGTAAAGGAGTGTGTCTCTCTGATTGTGTGAAGGCAGTTTGATCTAAAACAAAATGTAAAGATGAGCAGCAGGCAGTTCAAAGTGGTGAATGAATAGAAGAACACCATGGAGGGGAAAACAGGTTAGACTGATGGTAACATATGAAATTCAAATAGTAATAATTGATCAGACTAACACATTTAAATGTGAAGCCATTTGGTAGGTCTGCTAAGAGACTGGTCATCTGTGATTTACATTTTATATATATATATATATATATATATATATATATATATATATATATATATATATATATATATATATATATATATATATATATAATTTTGCCATATAAATGGAGCACTTTCATTTTGCTAATTGTTTGAGAGATCGGGGCTAACAACAGGTCGCACAAACATTAAGAAGAGTGCAGATGACAAGCAAGTCTGAGAGGAGAATAGGGACATTTGTAATCGTTGTTTACATATACAGGAAGGAAATAAGTCATGATGAAATCCTGATTAAATCCGAACTGTGGAGAATGACGAAGAGATGAGTAAGGGCACAAACAGAAAGGTTTAAAAGAAAGATGGAATTGAAAGAGATGGCGAGGATGAGAGAGATAAAGGTAACATGGTCTTACCGCAGGTCACTTTGTTAGGTACAGGCTGAGGTAGGATTTCTGACGTATCTCTAGCCTTTCTTGTCCGGCCTCGCCCTCTTCCCCTTCTCCTTCGTGCTGGTGCAGATGCTGTGACAGCTGAGCCAACACCTAATCACCAGATACACACATATCTCATGACTGTTTCACATGTACTTCACAGGTGAGGACAAATCACAAGCCCAGGCAACAAGGACAAGCAGACCCTTGGAGAATTTCACCTGCCTGAAGAGGCAGGTTCGTGAATTTGTGACCAAAGTATAATATCATCTCAACTCACCTGCCCTCCACTGAGACACTTGTGTGTTTGCCAGGTCTGAGTGTGAACTTGCGTGTGTATGTTCTCTACTTTCCACATAGCTTACAGGTTCTCTCTCCGGTGACACTGACGGGGAGAATGCAAGAAAGTAAGGATGAGTTTTGCTTTAAATGACAACAAATGATATTAAAGGAGAACTCAACGCTGAAAAACATAAAATTTGTTTATATTGAAATATTTGTCAATGGTTGGTGCAGTATTGTCATTATTCCCGCGACTAGCTTGCCGTTGTGACCTGCGCTGACGTCACAGGGCGATACTGTTAGTCAATTACAATGGTCTTTAATAGGAGAAAACAATTCAGAGCTCTCAAGTAACTGAAAAAAAATTTACCTAAAATTTAATCATAAAATAATTTTTTTTTCCAATTAAGATCACATATTGATTATTAATACTGATATGCAAATTGTTCAGGGTGGATTATTAGGGGCCAAGCACAGCAGAAGCATAGGCACCCTTTGTAATTGCTAGTGTTCTTCTTCTTCTGCTCGAGTCTATGGCAGCCAATAGAACTGTACATAATCTGAAATGTTACCCTAGCCAATTTGAAATCGCTATCTCAAACCCTCTAAAGCCATGTTTATACGAAATACCTTTGAAAGAAAATGATTTCTTCCTTGGATTCCTCGGCTCATGTCGAGTCTAATAGCATTTTCTGTCATGAACATATTTCTGGTCTTTTGAATTTTCTGAAAACCCACTTTTTCGAACTCCTCCGATTTTCACAAAAAATCTGCAGACCATCCCAAATTCAAGTTGATTAAACAATCCGCTCTCGAATAATGCGCAAACGAATTCGCAGATGAGCACGCCGGATTGGACATGAGGCTATATCTGCGGATCACTTTAGCGCATTCAGACCAAATTCAGTATATGTCATGAGCTATCATGACTTCAGGGAACCTGCAGTTTCGGAACAGCGCCACCTAGTGCTCATGAGATATGAAGAAAAAAACAACAACATATTTTTGCTTTTCTGACCATTTGTCCGATTTTCACCAAATTTGACATGAGTTTCGTGTTTATAGACCAAACCAAACTGTTGGTCATGCTCTGATGCTTGCTTCTACTTTGCCTCTGTCGTGCTTGGCCCCCTGAATTGCTGCATGCAGCTATCTGTCCTTTGATAATTTTCCGTGTTTTGTGTGGGTGTGGGTGTATGTATGGGCAAGGGGGGTGGGGGATGTGGGCTTAATTAAAAGCACAGCTGCTTCAAATTTACGGTTGCTCCACTGTTTACCTGTTCTTCTTTTCTTGTTGGAGACAAATGGTAAGAGGTCGTGCCGTGTAAGAATTCGAAGTAGCTGCAACAGAGGTTCCAGATTTGCTTCATTCAAGACGCCACGTCTCTCCAGTTCCAGCAACAAGGCAACACCGCTCTTCGGCGTGCAGCGGGCAGCGAAGGGACCCGGCTCTCCCCTAGGACATATTCTGCGCCAAGCCTCCAAAAGGCGCGGGCAAGGAGAATTTACAGGTGAATCAGAGTCTGGCGAAACCTCTTCAGTCCAGTTTTCTGGATCTAGAGGATGCCTGGCAGGATAGGCCTCGTCGAGAAGGAATGACAGGACTTCAACGTCAGTCTCCGTCAGCTGCGAACCCACGATTTCAAAGACTTCATGAAGAGACAGCATGTCATAGTAGCTCAAGCAGTCAGTCTCCTCCCAGTAGAGAGAGTACCTCAGAGAGCATGCTGCCATGGTTCACTGCTGCCAAGTCTTCCAGCCAAATGCTTCTGCAACAGCAAAAACAAAGGAAGATTCTCATTATTAAACGATATGCTCTCTTGATAAGACTAACTTGAACAGCCAGACTGATAACATCTATCTTGAATGCTGCGTAAATAGCAGCAGAACAGTGATGTACTAATGTACAAATCAATTCTGAAAACATTGTGATTATAGAAACAGAAAAAACCTAACGCCGTATCGCACGGACAATGCGATACGTTACATCATAGCATCACGTGTCCATGTTACATAATGTCGTTTAGAAAGTGTAAAGGCCAAGTGATGTAATTATCTAGTTATTTAGCTCTGTGTGACTTTGTGCGACTAAAAAAAAGAGTCAAATTTGTATTTTAGAACTTTATATTGACAAAAAATAAGAACAGTTTGCTAGGTGTTTATGTCTAGTTAGCTAATCCCCTCACTCGCTAGCAAAACAGTGGTTTTCATCCGGACTTTTAACTACAGTAGCTAACACGACTGTCCTTATCTTCTTCCTCAGAGCCGTAACAACACAGCACTAAGACGCGCTGTGGTGGACAACACTCTGTTACATTTACAGAAATAAACGTCAGTCGCTATGCTAGGCTAGTTTACCGTACAGAAATAAACGTTAGTCGCTATGCTAGGCTAGTTTACCGTACAGAAATAAACGTTAGTCGCTATGCTAGGCTAGTTTATCTGACTAGCTCACAAGCAGTTGATATTCCAGTGACGTCAAACTGCTGTATATCTCTCACAGACTCTTAGTTGAGCTTTCAAAACGAAAACATGAAAGGCTTTTACTTTATTTATTGATTCACTTTTACACACGTAACCACCTCGAAATATTTAGGCATAATTTACCACTTACTTGGGACAAACTAAGAAGATGACCACGGTCAAATTTCTAGAAACATCCCTTCACGGCAGTGGGCGGTGACCGTGCTGAAAAACAACACACATTGACCAATCACGTGTGGGCAATAACAAAAACACTGACCAATCACGTGCGCGTTACGCTCTAAAGCGTGACGGTCAACAACAGCCGCCATGTTGGTAAGGGAAAGTAATTAACGCTTTGTAATATCTAATAATTAGTTTTGCTCCTTTAATATAAAAAAGATTTAATGTAATACTTGCACTCGTTGGCCGGTTTCTTTAGGACCAGATAACGAGTGCAAGGAACGTCTGTAGAAGCACTAATACCGTATTAACTGTCCTCAGTGTGCGTTAGTGTAGTACTACTAGAGGGCGATAGCGAGCCAGGCACAGAAACCTCACCGAACAGGAAGAGAAGAAACTAAAGCTGTTCCACATCAGCACATCCGCCTCGCAACGGCACAACGAAAACATCGCACATATACACAGTAAGAAGCTATTGTTTTAGAAATTTGTCCTTTTATTTACTGTTTATTCATCAGCTGTCATTGGTGTTGATAAACATTATACAGTAACTTAGCTTCCTGTACTAGATTCCATCACATTGGTACAGGAGTGCTGGTTTATTTATTTATTTATTTTTGCTGATATATTTTTGCTATATATATGTATGTATGAAGTAACTGTAACTTATATATAATATAAGACAGCTCCCTATTCCCTGTATACACTAAATGTGTTACAATAATGGCGGTTTACAGCTTATTTTGGGAATTACATGTCCATTACATACTCATTATATACCCATTGTGCCTAAAGTCCCACACCCATTCAGAAGTATACAGTGTGAGACTGAAAGATATCACTCATCCACATCAACAGCCCACAGACTTTGTTTTGTTTTGATAAAAACGTTGAATTCAACGTCACTACGTACGTCATACAGTCTGTTACTCTCTGTATGTGTTTGATGCGTGTGTGTAGAAATGGAGGCGAAGGCGGGTGACCCTTTCGACAGTGGGGCAGAGGAGCTTCCTGCAGCACGAATGCTCAGCAGGTGAGAAGTTAGTTTTATTACTTGACGCATAAAACATGATCGAGCATGCTGTTCTAGGAAAATAATCAACCGGCCATTGAGCGATACGGACAGTGTTGTGGATAAAAAATGTCATAAAATAAACATAAGGGAGACCTAGCATCCAGCAAAGGGGAGAAGAAGAAAAGACGGGCACCTAGACACATAGAAGCAGGATTAGGCGGACATTGACAAATTGGAATTACACTTTAAAGATCTTTAAGAGCAGTAATAGTCAAAAAAGTCAAAAAGAGGTATACGAGCTGAGCTGAGGAGGGCTAATACACACACACACACACACGCTCGTACAGTCAAGGGCGGGCAAGTAGACACAACATACACACACACTCTCTCTTCCTCATACACACACATAAATAACTTTAATAATATCTTATAGTAATAGAGAAACTCTATAAAAAAACAGAATAGTAGGATATATGCAGGACAGTAGAACTGTAATGATATTAAGAAGTCGGAAGTACAGTAAACCGCTTTTCAAGTAGTATAAATATATATAAAATAAGAAATTTAGTGCAAATATGAAAATAAACTATAAACTAGAAATACAGGAAAATGTAAACTTACTCATGACTCAAATGGTGAGGGTTCTTGGCTCGCAAGGAAGGCCTCAATCTTAAGAGAACCATGAAGAGAGCCAGTTATAAGGGTGGCTGGGTCAAACTGCCCCCCCCCTCGAGATAACGATAAGACCAAGGTCCCTCCCGGTTGTTTAGTCGTCTTGTCTACGTCATCTTATTTCCCTAGGTAAATGAGAATTCTGGTTTCTGACCCCCTAAGGTAACTGAGAAGTCTGGTTTCTGACGCCCTAGGTAACTGAAAAATTCTGGTTTCTGATCCTCTGAGTAACTAGAAGCTCTGGGTTTTTATTTTCTGGGTTATTGGAAATGCCTGGGTTCTGATTTTATGTGTAAATTAAAACCCCTGGTTTCAATTCTATGTGTAAGTGAAATCGCCCTTTTCTGGAACATAAGAGTAAGGTAAATGAGCTCTTTTTTTAACCCTATTGGTAGTGAGATCAAAGCGCAAAGAAGAGTTGCAAAAGCGCAAAGAAGAGTTGATTATTTTCCAGTAACAGCATGTCCTGAGGTGTTTCATTCATTTGCCAATAATTGCAATGACGTGTCATACTTTTTCATCCATGCAGCTTGTCTTGTTTGTGAGAAAGTTTGTTGTTATTATAGCGACGCTAATGTATTAACGTATTAGATCGAGCGCATTGATGTAAACCTAGCAGCCGGTAATCTGTAAAATAATCAAATTCTTTTCCAGTATGGCTCTTCACATTACCACAGTGCCTATTTTTACTTCTGGTTTATGGATCATGTTATGGTAAATGCACTTATATAGCGCTTTTTTAATGTTAGTGGTTCTACAAAGCACTGATTCCCATTCACCCATTCACACTCACACACCAATGGTAGCAGAGCTGCCATGCAAGGCGCTAGCCTGCCATCGGGAGCAACTTTGGGTTCAGTGTCTTGCCCAAGGACACTTCTACATGAGGAGTCATGTGGGCCGGGAATCGAACCGCCAACCCTACGATTAGTGGCTCTACCACCTGAGCCTCAGCCGCCCCTTATATTTTCTACGAGCAGGAATGTGACGGGATTATCCTCTCCATCTGTCCCTCTCTCTCCTTGTGTGCTTAGACTCTTTCCTAAAGGCTTTTCCGGGAATGTGGCAAAGGACTGGCTGGACCGTCGACGGAAGTCTATTAGGCCCTGGGCCAGCTTTGTGGATCAGCGCAAGTTTTCCAAACCAAAGAACTTCGGTGAACTGTGCCAGCGTGTTCTGCGAAACCTGGACACGTTCCACAGCAACTACACCTTCATCTTCCTCGGGCTCATCCTCTACTGCATGTAAGAAAACTCTTTTTCAGATTGTACCTCACTGAATGAAGCGAGAAGAAGCGCTTCCATTAGTAATAAAAACCTCTTGAAGCCTGGATTTGTTTCTTTCTTGCAAGCGCGCACGGACGTTCACTTAGGATTTTCTCTGATATTTCCCAGAGCTATCTTACTTCGACCTGATATATAAGTGGAGTAAGTTACTTTATCCAAAATGCCTTTAATCTATTTAATGTAATTATATTCAGAGTGTAGAAGCCTTTGCGGATTAAACCGAAGTCAGTGAAGGAGTGATCTCAGCCTCAGGCGCTCTGCCTACATGCCGCTTAGCATCTAACGTTTGTATACTTTTCTGATCAAAAGCTTCAGGATCCTAAAGGTTGACATCTGATTGGCTGCACGTTTCTGTATACGCAGACCGAATTGCTCGTTTGTAATGGTTCCAACGTTTTACCCACTGTGTCACAATGAGCTCTTCGCAGCAAGGTATAGTCACTGGTTTGAAAAACGTTAATTAGAACCAGTTAGTGACGAGTAAATGAGACGTGAAAGAAGCGTTGCTGGGAAAAAAAGTTTAGTGATGAAAAGTTCCAGATTCTTTAGATACTATGCTATACATTTACTTAATACCGTTTTTAATAACGTGTATTGTCCACGTATTCTCCAACCTCGTCAGGCCTTATAGGAGAAGACTCAGAGCTGTTATCTTGGCAAAGAGAGGTAGAACAAAGTATTGACTAAAAGGGTGCCAATAATTGTTCCACACCTATATTAAACAAAGGAATATATATTTTTTTTAGATTAACCTGTGTTTATTTGATATCCAGGAGAGCGGGATATCAAAAGGTTAAACGATAACGACAAATTTTCACAGCCGCCTTTGCTCATATTTACCAAGGGTGCCAATATTAGTGGAGGGCGGTGTATGTCTCACTTATTCATAGTGGGCGGATCACTATGAAGCATCACTATGAAACAAAATATAACCACTATAAAAACTCATTTTTAGCCTTAAACGAATCACTAATGGTTGACTGTTGTTGCCATTCAGTCATGTTAGTTACTTATCCTGACCTTTTAAAAGCAAGGAATTTAGCTTTTAAAACTTGGCCTTTCCAAATTTTTCACCGAATACCCTCGATATAAACGGTTGTTTCCTCTTTGTGTTTCTCATAGTATCAGCTCCCCCATGCTGCTGATCGCTTTGGCTGTATTTGTTGGTGCCTTTTACATCATCCACCTGAAGTCACTGGAATCCAAGCTGGTTGTTTTCGGTAAGTGTGTGTGTGTGTGTGTACGTATTAGTGTATCTGTGTCTGAAAATGCTTGAGTGGGCTTTTTTCTTCCTCTTCTTCTTCTTCTTCTTGAGTTTATTGACTTTCAGTAGTAAATGTTCGAAGTAAGGTAAATAACAACCTGCTGCGAGGTGTGTGAGTGTGTCACAGCGTGCTGTCCTTTCCGTCAGGTCGGGAGTTGACTCAGGGTCACCAGTTGGGACTGGCCGGAGCTGTGTCTTTACCCGTGTTCTGGCTGGCAGGTGCTGGAACAGCGGTTTTCTGGGTACTGGGTGAGTATTTTCTCTCACTCGCGGCTATGTGACATTTAGGTGCTGGCGTAATAAAAAAAATCGAGGACGTCGAAGATCACAATGAAGAATAAGT
Source organism: Ictalurus punctatus (assembly GCF_001660625.3). Taxonomy (NCBI): domain Eukaryota; kingdom Metazoa; phylum Chordata; class Actinopteri; order Siluriformes; family Ictaluridae; genus Ictalurus; species Ictalurus punctatus. The sequence continues at coordinate 10,666,391 of NC_030416.2, read as the reverse complement.
TTACCGCAGCGACAAAGTACACGCAGCACTTCGGGTTCATCAGAGTCAAGTGAACATCGAACAGTATCCGCTCAGACTCGAATGGTTTTTCAAACCAGTTTTCCCACCCCTACTGTAAAACGATAATAATAATAATAATAAGTAAGTTTATTTTTATATAGCACCTTTAAAGCAGCTTCTCAAGGCACTTTACATGATAAAAAATACAAAGAAAATAAAAATATACACAGATAAAAACACTACAAAAAACAGACTTGAATACAGAATGGTTAAAGCCATTAAGAAAAAGCTAACCTAAAAAAAAAAATTGTTTTTAGGTTCGATTTAAAAATGCTTAAATTCTGTGCATATGAGCAGGAAGTGCATTCCAGAGTCTAGGAGCATAGGACGAGAAAGTCTTACAGTCCTACAGATCGTACCCGTGTCTGTGGGACAGCCAGTAAACCAGCTTGGGAGTATATAAAGTTAAAAGCGCAGACAGTGCAGATAGTGAGGGGCCAGACCGTGCAGTGCCTTATACGTGAGCATAAGGATTTTAAAATCAATGTGAAACCTGACCGGGAGCCAGCGCGTGGATTTCAGTATCGGAGTGATGTGTTCATCTCTCCCGACACCAGTCAGGATCCTAGCAGCAGAATTTTGCACACGTTGCAGTTTATTTAGCGTGGCTTTAGGAACCCCAGCAAGAAGTGCATCGCAGTAATCGATATCAAGTGTTGATAAGCCTTTCAGTCACAGGAAAAGATAGCATAGGGTGAAGTTTAGCGATATTTCTGTGATGAAAAGAGGAATTCTTGACAGTATATTGGGTCAAAAGAAAAACTCGAATCGAATATAACTCCTACATTTTTTTTTTTTCATTTCGTTTGGAGCTCCGAAACAGAGCCGTCTACGTTTAACGTTATCGAACCAGCTTTACGACACAGACGAGGAGAGTCAATAAGCAAAACCTGAGTCTCATCACTATTAAGACCCAAAAAGTGTTGAGACATCCATGTTTTTATCTCAGAAAATGCAATGTGAGAGAAAAGAAACGTCCACATCTCGACCAGGCTTCGAGTGAGTATAAATCTGAGTATCGTCTGCATGGAAGTGATAATTAGGCCTGAGTAAAAAATAAAAGAGCAATCCAAGAGGAAATATGTCAATGCTACAAAGTAAAGGGGCCTAAAATTGAACCCTGAGGGACACCGGTAAGAACAGAGCCAATCTCAGACCTGAAGCAAACTGGCGGCGAACAGAGAGATGAGATCAGAAACACCAAAGACAGGTTCAAGTCGGTTGAGGAAGAGGTTGTGATTGACAGCATCGAAAGCAGGGCTAAGATTAAGAAGGATAAGGATGGAGAGAAGCAGAATCTGAGGCTATTAACAGATCATTGGTGACCTTGACCAAAGCTGTCTCTGCACTATGAAGTTTACAAAAACCAAGACTGAAGGGGCTCGAAAAGATTGTTAACGGTAAGGGGATCGCGCGGCTGCAAAGCCACAACACGTTCTAAAATTTTTGCCGAAAAGGGAAGGTTTGATATGGGGCGATAATTATTTAAATTGTCCAAATCACCCCATTATGCTTTTCTTTTTTTTTTTTTTTTTTTTTTTTTTTTTTTTTTAAGCTGGGGTTACAGCAGAAGTTTTCAATGCTGCTGGTACAACACCTGTGTGCGGAGAGTCGTTAATAATGCTGAGAAATCAGATTTAAAACCGGCAAAGTGGTTCCAACATTACCTTTTGAGGCGTCGGTTTATAGTACGGAAGAGACGCCTGGGATTGCGTCGATTACTCTCAATGATCTGAGAAAAGTAAGCACTCGCTTGCAGCTCTATATTCCCCCAAGCTTGAAAAAATACACGCCACTTGCGCTCCATTTTACGACAGGCTGCCTTCTCGGAGCGCATGGTTGTCCAAGCAAGAACGAGCAACAGTGACACTGCGTGACTTCAAAGGAGTCCAGATTAGAGGCGAGAACATTTATTCAAGTGTAAAATCTTCTCTCCAAGAGGAGCTGACGAGAATCCACGAAGAGAGGAAACGACAGAGTGTGCAAAATCTGTCGGATGAATTTATTTCCATTTCTGAAAAGTAAGCGTGCGTGAATACGACGTACAAAGAAGAGGCAGTTCCAGATGAAAAAAGATGGGAAGTCTCGCTGTAAATGTTCAATTTAAGGGTAACAATCGAAGCGATCGATTTCCTTTCGGTCGTCACATCGTTGTTGACGTTACTGGTGGGGTGACCGGATCGTCTTTCTGAATGATAATTATGATCCGGTACCACTCTGTTCAGGGATGGTTATTGATGTCTCACTGCCGGTCCCATGCTATACCGTTGAGATCAATCGCCTTGCGGAATCTGCAAAATGTTAATAATTAAATCCATTTTAAAAAATAGGGATTGCATTTAGTTGTTTATTTAGTCCCGCCGTGAATAAGCTATTTCACATAACAGATGTTCTTACAAATAGTCTACAAGACACAATACTAACTGAATTTACACAAATGAACCCGTTCAAAAGTTTACATACCCTCGATTGTTAACACTGTATCGTTACCTGGATGATCCACGACTGTGTTTATGTCTTGTGAGAGTTCTTCATGAGTCCCTTGTTTGTCCTGAGCTGTTAAACTGCCCACTGTTCTTCAGAAGAATCCTTCACATTCTTTACTTTTCCAGCATATTCTGCATATTTGACCGCTTTCCAACAGCGGCTATATGATGTCGAGATCCGTCTTTTCACACCGAGGACGACTGAGGGACTCGTACACGACTATTACGTAAGGTGCAGACATTCACTGATGCTCCAGAAGGCAACACGATACATTAACGGCCAGGGGGGGTGTAAACTTTAAACAAGGTGATTTTGATTAAAGATTCCGTCCTTCAGAAGCTAGATATTTACATGTTTCCCAGAAGACAAAATAATAATTGACACCGATCATCCTGTTCAAAAGTCGTCCATCTAAAAGTCACCGCCCCCCCCACCGCAAGCTCTTAATGTATCGTGTGGCCTTTTTGAGAAGTGATTCACGTTTGCACCTTTTGTAATAGTGTACGAATCCCTCCGTTGTCCTCAGTGTGAAAAGATGGATCTCTACATCATACAGCCACAACATAAAAACAGGCGTGGATCATCCCGGTATGATGATCTCACCCAGTATTGAGAATCCCGCGTATGTAATCTTTCGAACTGGTTCATCTGTGTAAATACGGTTATTGCGTGTTGTGCACTATATGTAAACACCTGTTATGTGAAACGGCTTATTCACTAAATCAAAAACAAGATGCGGTTTTTATGACCGCTCTTAATAATTTTAATAAAATCAAATAACATTCTGCAACGTGTATGTAAACTTATCATCTCAACTGTAATTGATTGAATGGAGCCTTTTCGGGGGGTGAGCTAGTTCTAACCTTGGAGTGCTACGAGGCAGTCTGTAATTTGTATTAATTAATGATTACAATGCAAGAAATGTTCAACAATTTCAGCGTGTCCCCCGATTGATTAGTCGTGTCTTTGTGTCCTGTATCCACTCAGGAGCGACGCTGGCTGTGATTGGTTCGCACGCTGCCTTCCGTGAACTGGAGCAATCCGACATGGAGGAGCTCCTGATGGAGCCCGTCTAACTCCTCAGCACGCTGACCATTGAGCTTTTCATTTATCCAAACGTCTCGAGCGCACATCGTTACTGCTCTCTACTAGGTTGTGCCGAGCGAACGTAATATTTAATCGCCGATTTATAGATAAGCCGTTATTCAGGAAGAGTTTCCGTTACAGATCCGATTCTCCAGCTTCAGATAAACGACGTCCAGCAAATAGGTTTTTAAGTGCAGACTGACGCTGACTCACTGACCGAATAAGTACACCTTCGTGGGTCTGCAGCGGATGCTCCGCTCTATCTGTTACATATGGAAGGACTGCATGTGAGTCATGCGTTATAAATAAACTAATAGAAATAATGGAACAAATCAACGCTGGAACATTGCAGGGGGGAAAAAAAGGGTGTGTGTGGTTTGGGGTTTTTTTCTTAATGGGACTTCCTCAAACTCTGCTTTAGGAATAGGATTGGAAAATTATTCAGGAGTGTTTTAGGGGTTTTGTGAAAATATGCCCCCGCCCCCTGCCAAAAAAATAAAAGAAAGTCAGCTAGTTTTTGTGTATGGGAAAAAAAAATCTATCCATGGTGCCTGTCGATACTATCATCGTGGTGGTGTTTTCTGATCTTGATAATAGAGTATGTATGACCTGCAGTATCGAAAGTGCTTTTATTGCAATTCTTTGCGGTCTTTTCGATTGCCAATTTATTTTTTTTTATCGCGATATTTTTGAAGAATCTTTTTTTTTTCTCTACATTTCTGTTCAGAACTCCATCTTTTATCTTCTGTGTTGCATTTTGATCAAAAGGAAAGTGCAATAAAATCCTCTGCCCGTAAAAGACCGTGCCGTGTTTGATGTCACTGCTCGTAATTTGCTGGGATGAGTTGAAGGAGAATAAAAGCCTTTGTAATCCTGCAAGGTCTTCCATCAATATGCATCGAGTTACAAGCCTTCTGCATCCTGGTGCTCATTTTTCTTTCTCACACCCTCTTTTCTGCCTCTCCTGCCTGACTCCTTTGACCTCATTGACCCCTCACCACCACGCCTGCCTAGAATCTACTCTTTTTTTTAGGTTGCCATAGTGATGACCTTGGAGAAAAGACTCCCTCACTGGCTTTAAATTATACTGCGGCAAAAGATGCCAGCGATCGATACTCCATTACAGTGGTGCAGTAAGCAGAGGGAGGGAGGGGATCCCACTGCAGTGCACTCACCAAGCATCTACAGAACTGTGTGTGTGTGTGTGTGTGTGTGCACTGATGCCAACTTCTGCAAGTCATGACTTAGTGCTGATACAGAAGCTTCTAGACAAAACCACAGACATCAGCATAATAACAGAGAAATCTTACACATTTACTGCCTTAGAAGTACTTCTGTGCTTTATAGATTATCCCACCAATATGATTTCCAGAAACACACACACACACACACACACACACACTCTAAGTGTTATGTTCATGTACACTGCAGATTTCTCGTTTTTATCTTAAGTAAAATCATTATTTAGGCTCAGTGACCCATTAACACACACAACCCGTGAGGGAAATAAAGACACAGATAGTTCTCGGTTGTATTAAATGTTCTAGATGTTTTATTGGTGTTGATTTCATTGCTTTCATACACATTTTCTCTACAATTTGCTATATTTAATGTTCGTCCCTTTCTTTAGTCTCACCCCCCCACACCTTTCTGAGATGGACACAGCCATAAGCCGACTGCTACAGCGCGCTGTCCCCAAGCATTCACACGCCCATACATACAACCTTTCTCTCTCTCTCTCTCTCTCTCTCACACACACACACGCACATTCACACAGCACAAGACCTGGGGCGCTCCACACACCAGACCACACGTGCGTTTCCTGATAAACCAACAAATAAAGGCCCCAAACACACCAGGTTCTCTGTAAATGACCTGTAGAAATCATAAACCAAAGGAAACTCTTCTGTTGTGTGGCATGGACGACTGTTCTATTACAGATATAATGCATTCAGTTCACTCAGGTGTGATCTAATAATAATAATAATAATAGATAACTTGTTTTGTTTTTAAAAAAAAAAAACAATACAGAGCGTTTGAGGGGAACGACAAGCGGAGCCTGGTGTGTTTGGAATCATAATGGCAGTAGAACCGGAAACATACCAAAAACATTAAAAGTACATCCTGATTCTATACGTAATACCTGATAACGGGTGTGTCCCTGTATCATTTGCATCTAGTTATAGACCTTTTTTTTTTTTTTTTACAGTCAAACATGCAAGAGAACCATTCTTTCTTTAGTGCTTTATGTATCCGTTGTGTTTTATTTAGTTGAATATTATTGTATATACGGTTTGCTTCTAAAACACACAATCTGAAGTTGGATTTGAAACAGGGTTAGCAGAGAACACAAAGACAGAGAAAGAGATAGAGAGAGATATGAAAAACCCATGTTTACGTTTTCATGCGGAAAGAGCCAACATGGTTCTCTCCATCTTCGATTAACAACAACAACAATGATAATAATAATAATAATAATAATAATAGAACAACCAGTCAGTGAACGACCCTTCCTTCCTTTCAAGGTAGCATCACAGCAAACTACAGTGAGAAAACCAAAAAGGACAATCGACATGATCGACGTCAAGAGAAGAAAAAAAAAAGGAAGGTGTGGACTTGTCTTCTCCCAGACAACAGGAGACAGCAGGAGTAATTGACCAGAGTGTACCGGTGTCAGCAGGTGGCGTCCCGCCGCAAGTCATGTGACCCACATACCCGTGTGCAATTGGAGGACAGGCGGTGGGAGGGATAGGAGGAGTAGAAAGGCATGGAGAAGGAGGCAGAAGAGGAGGCAGGTGGATGTGAGGAAGAAGCAGGGGGCTGGGAGCTTTGTTAGCAGAGCATACACACACACACACGCTCACACACGCTCCTGATTAGCACTGAAAGCTCCTCTCAGATCTACATAATGATTATGCAGATGCCATTGGTAAATATATAACAGACATTATGTGCACACCCGTGAAAAGTCATGCAAAGAGTAATATTCGGGGTGATGGGAGCAGCGCAGGGACTTGGACGGTCAAGAGTTTGGAAGCTGCTTTGTAGTTTTCTCTTTGGGACAGGCATGGTGTTGGCTTTAAGTTGCTGTCTCTTTGAATGGGTAGGGGTGGGGTGAGGTGGGGGGGGGGGGGTAATGGTTGTGCGTTTTGAACAGGGATAGAAGGATGAGGGGTAGAAGAAAAATGGAAGATGTAGGGGTGTGAGTAAAGAAGGAATTCGTCGATCAATAGTATGTCTCTCTTTCCACCCAACCTGCAAGAGAGAGAGAGAGAAGGGGAGAGAGAGAGGGAGAAGGGGGGAGAGAGGGGGGGGTGAGAAAGAGGGACGGGGAGAGGGAGAGAGAGAGGGAGAGAGTGAGGGAGGGAGAGAGAGAGGGGGAGGGAGGGAGAGAGAGAGGGGGAGAGAGGGAGAGAGAGAGAGGGGGAGAGAGTGAGGGAGGGAGAGAGAGAGGGGGAGGGAGGGAGAGAGAGAGGGGGAGAGGGAGAGGGAGGGAGAGAGAGGGGGGGAAAGGGAGAGAGAGAGAGGGAGAGAGAGAGGGAGGGAGAGAGAGAGAGGGAGGGAGAGAGAGAGAGAGAGAGGGAGGGAGAGAGAGAGGGAGGGAGAGAGAGAGGGAGAGAGAGAGAGAGGGAGGGAGAGAGGGAGAGAGAGAGAGAGGGGGAGAGAGGGAGAGAGAGAGGGAGGGAGAGAGAGAGGGGGAGAGAGAGAGGGAGGGAGAGAGAGAGAGAGGGGGAGAGAGGGAGAGAGAGAGGGAGGGAGAGAGAGAGGGAGGGAGAGAGAGAGGGAGAGAGAGAGAGAGGGAGGGAGAGAGGGAGGGAGAGAGGGAGAGAGAGAGAGAGGGGGAGAGAGGGAGAGAGAGAGGGAGGGAGAGAGAGAGGGGGAGAGAGAGAGGGAGGGAGAGAGAGAGAGAGGGGGAGAGAGGGAGAGAGAGAGGGAGGGAGAGAGGGAGGGAGAGAGAGAGGGAGAGAGAGAGGGAGGGAGAGAGAAGGGGGGAGAGAGGGAGAGAGAGGGGGGTGAGAAAGAGGGACGGATGAGAGGGAGAGAGGGGGGTGAGAGAGAGTGAGAGAGTGTCATGAAACAAAATGATATAAAATGGCACTTACTAATTATATGCTTCGTAAATTCCTTTGTACAGTTGAATAATTATATTATATAATTATTTTTTGTTGCAGGTACTGAAGAATATGCTTGAAACTTTTTTTTTGTTCAAACTGAATTAAAACCTGTGACTTTATTAGGGCTAGGTAGCGCTCTCAAAAAATGTTATTATTGAAACTTATTAAAAAATATATTTAATTAGCACACCATTATCATCACTTGTTAATACTCTAGTATAAATACATTTGTTTTTGTGTACATGTGTATGTGTGTGTTTGTGTTAAAAACGTGGCTATAAGTACCTCCAGGGTTTCGGCGCAGGAGAAGCTTTCGGATCTCGTCGTACACGAAGATTAGGAAACTATACGGGAATGCACAGAACCACCAGGAAGGTCTAGGGAACGGGTCACAGAGAGTTTAATATTCATACAATACAACTTGATTTTAAGTATAACATGTATAACACCATACCCAGCACATGTACATGTAGTTTTAAATGTGTATTCGTCATAGTTCTCTATTTATCCAGGTGTGTATATATATATATATATATATATATATATATATATATATATATATATATATATATATATATATATATATGTGTGTGTGTGTGTGAGACTCACTTTAGTGGGTACATCCTGAGTGCCACGTCCATGCCTGGGCAGTAGGATAGAAATGCAGCTAGAGCTGTCTCCTCAAACAGACCGAAGATCAGAATCTTATTCCTGTAAAAATAAAAAATAAATGTTTTTTTTAAAATAGATGTTCAGTTACGCTCTGGATACAGGCATACACTTTGCATATAAAGAAATGCAAGTGGTCAAACAGAAACAGTGTGTGGACTTACCTCATGCCCTGTTGGAACACAGAGTTACGCCTGGTCTTGCAGATGATTAGATCAGCCCACTGCACAACCACAATGCTAACAAAGAAAGCTGTGTGGCATGTGAACTCCACAATCTTTCTCTGCTCGTAGGTCTGACAATAACAAGCACAAAGAGATTCGTCAGCATCAATCCTAACAACTTGCACAACACACACACACACACACACAGAGAAACACAAATGTGTTGACTTACCCACTGCTGTCCATAGCTGTCTTCAAGGTCGTTGACGCTGCGGTCGTCCCAGGAGAGCCTGATGCCCACCAGATAAGAGGGAAGGAAACCGTTCTCAGCCAATATTACAAAGTAGGCAAAGAAACCTCCTAAGGCTTGGATCATACCTGCACACACAACACACGTGGTTATATTTGACTATATAGAAAACGCAAGACAGTGTCTATCTCTTTGCAGTATGTGTGAGTTAAACTAACCAATCTGTCCATAAGCGATGCTAATGAGACGCTCGTTGACCAGTTTGTCCCTCAGTGGGTTCCTGGGCTGCCTCTTCATGATGTCACTCTCAGCTGCCTCATAGGCCAGAGAGATGGCAGGAACCTAAACGGAGAAAGCCGTGTAAACGCTTGATACTTTATCCTGCATTTACTCATGAACGTGTGCGTGTGTGAGTGGGTTTGAACTCACCATGTCTGTGCCAAGGTCGATGCAGAGAATTGTGATGGTACCGAGGGGTAATGGGATGTTGACGATGATGAAAAAGAGGAAAGGGGTGATCTCCGGGATGTTGCTGGTCAGAGTATAAGCGATGGATTTCTTCAGGTTGTCGAAGATCAGGCGACCTGCAGCAAGAGTGAAATATATACAATACTGCGTATATGTATATATCATTCAGTTACTCAGTACAGGATGCTTTTATGCTCATTGTGAAGGGTTTGTTTTTATTCCTCTCCCTCACTCACCCTCTTCTACGCCAGTCACAATGGATGCAAAATTGTCATCCAGCAGGATCATGTCAGCAGCCTGCTTGGACACATCGGATCCAGCGATCCCCATAGCAACACCGATATCGGCCTTTTTCAGAGCAGGAGAGTCATTTACGCCATCACCGGTTACAGCTACAATAGCTCCCTGAGAGACAGGGAGAAAGAGAGAGAGAGAGAGAGAGAGAGAATGAGAGCGTGAGATTGAGATAGACTTGAGTTAACAAAATGATTAGGATGCCGAATCTGTGACCAAAGGCTATAGACATTGTACCATGTGCCCTAACCTGAACTATGAGTCTACTGTAGGAAAACGAGAGACATGGCTTTGAAAACTAAGATTAACTTTTATACTAAGTAGTGGATATCTTTGTTCATGATATAGGATATTTGAATACAAATGTGCCAGTGATTATCATTCATATCAACGTTATAGTTCTTGAGCATCTACCAGGAAACTGCAGCCAGTAATGAGGCTAAATCTGGTCTTGTTAGTAAGTATGATGATTCGAATCATTGAATCATTTCATTTGAATCTATTTTATTAAGAATCATGCAGCCATATTTTATATAGTAGTGTGGAAAAATATCCGCAATGGTGGGAAAACAAACAAATTCTGGCATCATGAGACACTTTGTGTGTGTGTGTGTGTGTGTGTGTGTGTGTGTGTGTGCACACCTGTCGCTGGCAGCCCTCCACAATAATGAGCTTTTGCTGGGGAGAGGTCCTGGCAAAGACAATTTCAGTATGGTTGCGCAGAATATCATCTATTTGCTCTTGAGACATGTCCTTCAGTTCTGTGCCATGGATTACACAGGCTTTGGCATCCCTAAAACACATAACACAAATGAACACAAGACAACACTTTTCTAGGTGTATTTGTATAAGGCATAAGGATGATGTGCATTTTAAGGTAACAATGCCGGTTGTTGTGAATGGACTGTGCAGGTGTGTGAGTGTGCTTTGAGAGTGATGTGTGTGCATTTGTTACCTGGGGTTGACCTGGCTGACTGGGATATTAAGACGAGCTGCAATGTCCTCCACTGTTTCAGTGCCCTCTGAGATGATGCCTACTCCCTTGGCGATGGCTTTGGCTGTGATGGGGTGGTCTCCAGTCACCATGATGACCTTGATACCAGCTGAACGGCACTTGCCCACTGCGTCAGGCACGGCGGCACGGGGAGGGTCAATCATGGAGATCAGGCCCACAAAGCACAGGTTGTCTGTTTGGAAGTTAACATCGTCTGTGTCGAAGGCAAAACCTTTAGGGTACTGATCCTCTGGCATTAAGCGGTGGCAGAAGCCTGTGATGTGGAACAGAAGAATGGTCATGGTTAAATGCACAGTATTATATACAGTCTCATATATCTTTTTTTTTTCTCGCTCTCTCACCCAGCACTCTCTCTCCCAGCCCTCCCAGCTCCATATAGGCGTTCTGAAAGGCCTCCTTCATCTCTTCATCCATGGGTTGCTCCTTGCCCTGTAGCATGATGGTAGAGCAGCGGTCCAGGATGCGTTCTGGCGCTCCCTTCATCACCAGCAGATAGCGGTTATCATTTGGGTCCTCGGTCTCATGGATGGACAGCTAAAGTAGAAATGAAGAGGTGGTGAGAGGAAATATAACAGTCTTCAAGGGTGGACAAATCAATAAACTCATTAGCCAGCCCAGTGGTCTAATCTAGTGGAAGCATCAATGTGCTACCCAGTCTCATGTTTTGTTTGCCCCGGAAACTAATAAAATGTAATAATATATAGTGAGGGAGTCAGCTAGTCAATTGTATTAATACAGACATGCATCTGAATTCCTGGGGAGTGGACAACTGTGTAGCCATCAGGAGACTATAGCCTAGTTACAGCATTTCATTAGTTTATTTTCAAGCTCTGTAGCTTACAATAATGACAATGCTGCGGCATACACATTCGCTATTGTTCTTCGTTCACTATATAAAGTAGACCCTCAGAAAAAGTTTCAGTTTGATGACTGTCCTGTTTATACCGGAGATATTTATGCTTATAATAGACGTATTTGGCTGTTGATAAGTGCCATGAGTGTTTATAGTTGCTGATTTGGCATTCGTTTGTGACATGGAGGAATGGATTTTAGGCCATCCTGGTTTTTTGTTGTTGTTGTTGTTTTTTGGGCTATTCTCAATACTGACCTGATATTTGTTAGTAGAGTTGAATGGGATCTCAGCTACTTTCTTGTTCTTTTCCCTCATCAGTTTGACAGACCCGCAGGAGAGCTCGATGCACTTCAGCAGGGCAGACTCGGAGGCGTCACCGGCCACGTCTCTCTTCAGGATTGGTAGACCGTCTTGGGCCGCTTTAAACACTGCCCTGTTACACAATGCCGCAACACGAGCCAGAGACACCCATGTCACCGAGGTCTTATCGAAGGCTGCGCCTGCAGAGGAAAAATCAGCGCTCTGATTAGGTGTAGAGCAGGTAGTATAAAATGAAATTTGAACATCTACAAGTTCTTGCTCTACATCCTAAAGCATTATGGGGTAACGTTCGCTAACCGGACTGGTCCTCAGTGGTGTCGGCCTCATGGATCTGGTTGTCAAACCACATGTGGGCCACAGTCATGCGGTTCTGCGTCAGGGTTCCAGTCTTATCTGAGCAAATGGTAGATGTGGACCCCAGAGTCTCTACAGCCTCCAGATTTTTCACCAGGCAATTCTTCCGAGCCATGCGCTTCGCTGTCAGGGTCAGACACACCTGCCAGACAAATGAGAAACAGAATTGCTTTTAACTGGGTGATTTTAGTGTAAATGTCACTTATATAGTACGTGTGCGAGTGCTATAGGTGCGTTTTATTTAAATGCTCACAGTGACAGTAGCCAGCAGTCCTTCAGGCACATTGGCCACAATAATACCAATGAGGAAGATGACAGCCTCCAGCCAGCTGTAGCCCAAGATGATGGACAGGATGAAGAAACTGAGTCCCAGGAAGACGGCCACACCTGTGATGATGTGAATGAAGTGCTCAATCTCCTTGGCAATGGGGGTCTTCCCCGTTTCCAGCCCTGAGGTCAGCGTGGCGATGCGGCCCATCACTGTACGATCACCGGTGCATACGACGATGCCACGGGCAGTGCCTGAGAAAAACAGACATAGAGACGTTATTGCACAATTATTCCACTGTATAGAAAGTCCCTAACATTACAAGGCGTGCACTTTTAGGGATAGTCCAGCCAGAAATCCAAAACTGTTAGTTAACGATGAAGGCAAACCAAGGTTAATTTATTATGGGCTGTACTATCCATTTAAAAATAGTACTCTGGCATTTTTCAACCTAATCTTTATATAATGCTACTGCAGCATACAGTATGTGTAGCTGTGCTCCTGTTAAAATGAGTAAGAGGATCAATGATTAAGTGAGTGATTAAGAGAGGGAATATTTGAAGGAGAGTCTGTACCCTCTACGCAGTTAGTGGAGAAGAAAGCGATGTTGCGGGTTTCCAGAGGATTGTCATGAGTGCAGTCGGGCGATCGCGTCTGTGGCTCTGATTCCCCAGTTAGAGAGGAGTTATCCACCTGCACAAATGAGCGGCGCACTTACTTCTTATTTCACCCATCAAAGCTAGCGGAACTGCGTGAGAATAGCATACAGATGTGTGGACACACATCTGTATGTGCTATAGTAATATGCAAGCACACAAAATCTATAGAGCATGCTTGTGTACCTTGCAGCCATGGGAGGATGTTATTCTGAGGTCAGCAGGAATTCTATCGCCTCCTTTCACCTCTACGAGATCTCCAGCCACGACCTCCTCGGCGTTAATCTGCATCTTCTCTCCTTCACGGATCACCAACGCTTGCTGTGTGTAGAGAGAATGTTACTCAGGAGGGTTCTATATCTGGATAGCGACTGCGCCATGCCGCTTGAATAGTGCTGTAAGAGCACAGACAGTAAGAGTATCTGAGGCTACCCTGTGTCTGTGGAGCACATTGTGAGGGTACCTGGGGCACCATGTTCTTGAAAGACTCCATAATCTTGGAGCTCTTGGCCTCCTGGAAGTAGGAGAAGCAGCCGGTGATGATGACTACAGCCGACAGCACAATACCTAGATACAACTGAGAGAAAGAGGACGCAGCGTTACTGACGTTATATCCATATAACGTTATAGCCATATTGAGTATCAGATCTGAAATTGTAAAAATGTATAGTTGTGTGTGCGTGTGTGTTTTGCGTACGTTGTCCCCAGCTGGGTCGTCCTCAGTGGCAGCCTGGATGGCATAGGCCAGGAAGCAGAGGATGGCGCCGGTCCACAGCAGGATGGAGAAGCCTCCGAAGAGTTGCCTGCAGAACTTCACCCACTCGGGCGTGGTTGGGGGAGGCGTGAGAGCGTTTGGTCCGTCCCGAATCAGAAACTCAGCCGCCTTGGCATTAGTCAGACCCTGGTGCAGAGAGAGCAAATGCATGACACTGAATAATATAATATTATTCATAGAGATTCGTGAAATGAAATATTAACGTGTTAACTAGCCACAATCAAGCTTGATCAGAATATTAACAGCCCACTATTGTCATCTATAATGTCCTTGCTGTATGTTTTTTATAGTGTGTCCACTCACAGGGAAGTGAAATGTACAGCATTAGCGTTTACTCATGTATGAAATGTGTGCACCAGTGAACTGGATTACACTGACACCTAGTGGACATTTTGACACATTGCGGTAGTTTGAACAGTGAAGGAGAGACGCTCACCTGTACTATGTCTGTCTGGAATTTCCGGCATACTTCTTCCACTGACATCTTGTGTTCTGTCTGAAAGAAAGAGTAACAAGTGACAGCTTCAAACCAGGGGGAGAAGAAGAAAAGTACTGCTTTTAGGAACACTCACGTGAAAATACACATTTCATGGCAAACATAATATCCGCTGACAAAGGAATTGTTCACTTTGTATGTGTGCGTGTATGTGTGTGTAAAAGCATTGTGAGATTGTGCATCTTACCAGAGGCACTTCTTTCTTCAGTTCATCCAGATCTTTTGCCGCATTTTTCTTCTTATTGGAGCCCTTATTGTCTTTGTCCTGCGTGGTAGCCACGCGGTAGCTGTCTGATCGCCCATACTGAAACACACATAACGCATGAGACACTTTGTCTACAAAATACTGTTGTAGACTGTTTTGTCTACAAAATCCTGAAGCAACAATGTGCAAATCATTCTCATTCATTGTCTATCATTGTCTATATAGATGCTAAAATTTGAACTACAACCTTGATGCTCTCTCTCTCTCTCTCTCTCTCTCTCTCTCTCTCTCTCTCTGTGTCTCCAAGACATATAATGAGTCATTATCTTTTTCAAGGAGTCTATAATTTGACTTGCTGCTTTGAACCGAAACATCAAGTTGTACTGAAACATCTGTATACTTCAAAAGCATGTTAATTCATGTACAGCTGCTTTGGACTTTATCAGGCTGAGAGATCAAAGATCAAAGAATGAGTACTCACTCTCTCTCTCTCTCTCTCTCTCTCTCTCTCTCTCTCGCTCTCGCTCTCTCTCTCTCTGTGTGTGTGTGTGTGTGTGTGTGTGTGTCTGGCACCCAAATGAGTCTGGACCAGGTGTGCACCATAAACCGAGGGGGAAAAATCGTAGTCAGCAGGAGGTTTGACTTAGTCGTGTGCACACCTCTCACGCAGATTAAGACAACTCTAATCATTAACGTTTGTCTAAACTATGATTTGCTTCTTCTCTACTAAAGTCGATGTCAGATGTCAAAATATGAGAAATATAATGGTCCTCTTCACTGAAGGTACCCAAACATTCGCCTTTTTTTTTTTTAAACTCTCAGATACATTATATCCGTATCTCTAAACCCCATTCCCATATTGTATGTGTGTGAGATTCTAGAAATCAGGTATTTTTTGGCCCTATTTCATTTGTTGTGCTATTAGACCTGGCACCATTAAAGAAATACTTCAGAGAGAAAAATAAATACATAAATAAATCGTCCTCTTACTCCAAATGCAGTCAGTCAGTCGAGAAGTTTGGTGTTCAATTAAAAAATGTTTTGTTTTTTTTTTTGAGCTACTAATTTTGCTAACTAGTCAGAGGAGTTTATAGTGACTACGTTTACATGCGCATCGGATTCCTAGATTCCGAATACGATGTTTATATGCGCACACGCATCTCCTTTATCTCTCCTTCCGGATGATCTTCTGTAACAAATTTCCGATTAAAACAGGCATATTCCAGGGGTGGGTATCAGAATTTGGGGAATCCGAATATTGTCTTAATCTGAATCGAGCAAACGGATCGCGGCGTTCACATGGCGACGCAATACTAATCAGAATATCGCCAGATTTCTATTAATATCATAATACCGGTGTGCACGTAAATGTAGACATTATCCGGTTTAGCGTCAGTTCAGTTGCATCCTTAAATCATCACTTTAAAGACATCATTTGGCTGCATAATGCTTAATGCCAAAAATCTGCACGTAAAAATGAAATACTCACAACGCAATCAAACTGAAACTATATTATCATCCACGCTGGAAGGATTGAAATTTTAACCAGCCAGATTAACTGTCTAAGTAGCCGATCACCTCCCATTTTCTCTCAGTTAATCACAGCTCGTTATACAGGTTAATTCAATCTGAGATTCTTTTTTTTCCCTTTCTATTAGGTCATTAGCATTCTTCTGGGACATTTCCTAATGCTAGCTAGCTAGTCTTTGTTTTATATTTATGCACTCATTCTAATATGCTATCACTTCTTTACTAACACCTCATTTCACAGAGACTTCACAGTTGATACGGAGAAGCTTCCTGTAAGGAGACATTCACGTAACATTAAACGGAAGGAGTCTCTGTAAGAGTCATTAAAACCAGGGAAACTTCAGGACTGTTCAGGGCTTTTCGGTAATGTACAAAGCTGCATTTTTTTTGGTGTCTTATTAACTTTAAGTCAAATGTCTTAAACGACAAGGCAAATGTGTGATGATTTAAACGCTAACATAATAAAATAACCTTACCGGCGGATTAGTTTAGCCTTTCGGACACTAAGCCGGGTTCAGCCTACGCACACACGTTTCCTGATCGATATCCAGAAGAGCCAGTATGTCATCCTCCAGGATGTGAGCTGCTATTTTAATGCACTGCGGATACGCGAAAGTGAATCGTCTTCCCGGAAAACCTCTCAGATGACAATGTGATTGTCTATGGATTTTCTTTGAGAGTTTTGAAGCAGCAGTTAACTTGTTACGTGGCCGCAGGATGACTGTGAATTGTGTTTATTTGGTGCATATTTACTTTGAATAAAATCAACAACAACAACAAAAAACACCTATTGTCTATACACAGGTAGAAATATTTCAGATCTAATTACTCGTCCATTTCTGAGATCATTAAGTAGAGATACAGTAGAGAAAACAAGTGTAAACGAGTCCGCGTTCTAAACACTGGAGACTCCTACTGCCCAGTGATGGACTAGGACATATTTACAGAATGACTAGTGTATAATGGGCGGAGTAACTTATTGAACCATTCATGTGCGCACATCAAACCACCAAATAAATTCTACCTTCATATCTATTCCTGTTTTATTATTCAACTATACTAGAGTGGATTCATGAGCCTATGTACTGCATAAATGTCCTGGTATAATGTTTGTGTGTATGCTGTAGGGGCATTTCGGGGTGTTTTTCATGATTTCAGATCTCAACCCAACACCTGTGAGAGATTTTGAAGTGACATGACAGCACCAGCACCAAAACTCCAACTGAGGGAATATCATTTGGAAAAACGGCATTCATCACTCCGTTGAATTTCCAGAGATTGGCCAAAGCACACTGAAGTCGTTGCACTTGTTGTGGCCCGACACCTTCCTTGCTTGATAGGAAAATTTACAATCAAGGTCCTTTCTCTTGTCGTTCATCGAAGGTATTATTATCCATTGTGCCACATGACGACTCCCTCATCTGGCCTATCGCTCTTAATTTCCCTATTGGACTGACCAAGGGCGCACCTGCTTACACCCACGCGTCGGCCATGAACGCATCCACGCCAAGCAGGTGACGTTCAATGAATAGAGAATGAGAAGGTGAGAAAGAGAGATGGATGGACAGACAGAGATAGAGAAAGAAAAAGAGGACAGATGGAAAGAGAGAGGAGCGTGGGGGAGGAGACACTGACAGACTGACAGCGATATCTGCTGAGATGGAGATCGCTGTAGAAGGAGGAACAAGGGCAGGAGGGATGAGAGAAAGAAGGAGAGCGAAAAAGAGAGATAAGAGGGAGGATTTTGTCATTTTCCTTCCAGTGTGGTAATTAGATATTGACCTGCTGCTCTGTCAGCGTGTGAGCTTGTTGCCAACAGCGATGGCATTTATCGCCTGATGGCTCTTACCAGCACACCACCTGGCCACTTCTAACTGGACACACACACACATACTCACACCTGAGCAATTTCAAGAAACTGCTGATCTATTTAGAGATTATACAGAGTTTATATATATATGGTTTTTCACACCATTATGTGTTAACTCTAGAAACTCCCAGGTGATCAGTAGTTTATGAAATTCTCAAACCAGCCCATCTGCTACCAACATCCTAGCCACAGGTAAAGTCACAGAGATCACACTTTTTTCCCCCCATTCTGATATTCGATGTGAACGTTAACTGAAGCTCTTGACCTGCATCTGTATGATTTGATGCATTGCGCTGCTGCCACATGATTGAACGATTGAATAACTGCATAAATGAGTAGGCGGCCATATTAAAGTGGATGGCGAGTGTAAATCTGTACGGAACTTATTTTACAGTTAAAGGTGCCGCTGACTGCAAAATGTTACCGGTCTCAGAGGTGAGAAACTGGTAACCACAAAAACTGGAAGGAAATGGGGGTTAAAACAGTGACTAAAAGTGACATCATGTGGGCGGCTGTGGATCAGGTGGTAGGGCGGGGTGTCCACTAATCGTAGGGTTGGCGGTTTGATTCCTGGCCCACGTGACTCCACATCCCGAAGTGTCCTCGGGCGAGACGCTGAACCCCGAGTTGCTCCCGATGGCAAGTTAGCGCCTTGCGTGGCAGCTCTGCTACCGTTGGTGTGTGAGTGTGTGTGTGAATGGGTGAATGAGAACCAGTGTGAAGCGCTTTGGATAAAAGCGCTACATAAATGCAGACCATTTACCAGTTACATCAATAAAAGTTTGCAAGTGAAGACCCCTAACCCACACTTATTTAAGGTAGAGCGTTCAGCCTTTCTCCAAAACACACACAAAAACACGATTGAGAAGTAAGAGAAGAGGAGAATAGTGACTCTTTCCCTCTGTCATTAAGGTTGAAGCAGTTCCATATGGTATCGGACTGCAGTGGGTATCGAGTGAGAATTGACTCAGGCGATGATGCACCAGGGGTCACAGAGAAGTGGATGACTCAAATTGGGTAAATTTGTTGTGTATGAGAGGTGTTCGCTAATCTTTGTGGATTTCCTTCAGCATATCGTTATTACCAGGAAATTACCAGCAACAACGGTAATGATTTCTGTGTCCGTGTGATACCTACCATAACCTACCAGAACTGGTCTTTGAGAGAACCAGAGACCACGGGCTGAAATTACATCCTGGCATATTTCTACCGACTGACTTGACACACACACCTTTACACCAATGGACTGTTTCCTGAACTCTGATAACTAATTATTGATGCTCCTGTAACTGGAAGCTTCGGTTAGTCCAGAGTGTGTGTGTGTGTGTGTATATATATATATATATATATGAAATATACAGAAGAGAGCACTAAAACTGGGGAATCGTATCATCTTTGGAAGTGAGTCATGGTGGAGTCGGCTGAAACGCATTGCGACAGTGAGAGAGAGAGTGAGACAGACTGACAGAGAATGAGAGAGAAAGAGGGAATGAAGTACTTCCTGATACAGAAATACATATAGATAATGTTTAGTCATCATCATGGGCTGTACATGCAAATGGAAAGCTGGTGAAGGAAAAAACTATAAACCACAATGGGCCCGATTATGCGCACAACTTAATGTTCGTTATTGTCACTATTTCAAACTACGCTCTAAATCACATGACCGTTTAAGTAGTCGTTCGTTTTTACTTGTTTATTTTCACGAGTGCTTACAGTATATCCAGTATTCCTGTATGCATGTCAACCCCGTGAGCATTTAGAGCTGATCTGCTTGTTAGTGTTTGTGAAAAATAAGTAGCAATTCATCCAATATTCAAAGGTAACAGAGCTGACATATTAGACTTGTACCTCTTAGTCAAATATAAAACTTCATAAATAGTATATTAGATATATTAGGAAAAACTTACTTGCTATTGTACCATTGTCTTCCTGACAAGAGATGATGACTTCCTGTGAATCGTGTTACTTGAGCATTGTTTCATTATGTTGTAATGGGTTTGTTTGTTTTTTTTCAAATGAGTTACAGGGCTGACATGGAATTACAAGATGTATTTTTAAATAGCATATTGATTTTTTTTTTTTTTAAGTGTACATTTAGACGTTATACAGATTTGTATGTATAAAGAGGTATACATAAAATGTGAAGTTGATAACTGGTAAGCCTAATAACGTTAAAAGGTCGTACCATCCATCCATCCATCCTCTATACCGCTTATCCTTCATGGTCGCAGGGAACCTGGAGCCTATCCCATGAGGCATGAGGCACAACGTGGGGTACACCCTGAACAGAGTGCCAGTCTATCGCAGGGCACAATCACATACACACTCACACACCCATTCATACACTACGGACACTTTGGACACGCCAATCAGCCTACCATGCACGTCTTTGGACTGGGGGAGGAAACCGGAGTACCCAGAGGAAACCCCCGCAGCACGGGGAGAACATGCAAACTCCGCACACATGCTAACCACTAAGCCACCGTGCACCCTAAAAGGTCATACCAATGGACCAATTTCAATTCCATTTCAAAGCCAATTTCTTCACAGTATGCCTTATAAAAATGTTTTCACTCTTATACTTGTATGGTTTAAATGTTGTATTATATTATGAAGTGCCTTGAAGCGTGCAGCATTATTCTAGGTGTTGACATAATTACAACTCAAACAGGAAGTCAAGGGACATATTGAGTGACTCCTCCACCTTTCTTAAGCGTTTACTTTACCTCACAGCCAAGGTTAAGCTGTACTTGACAGTTAGTACCATGGATTTGTATAATGTTGGGGGCGGGACACTTCAGATTCTAGAGAGGATTTGATTGGACAGAAAATCTGATGATAAGATAAAGTGCAGAACGATGTCACCAAAATTGTTAAGCCGTATTGGAGATAGAGGGAGACTGTACATTTTAAATGCATATACAGTGCTGTGAAAAAGTATTTGCTCCCATCCTGATTTCTTCTTGTTTTTGTGTATATCTCATACTAAATTGTTTCAGAATTAAAACAAAATCAAAGGCAACCTGAGTAAACACAGTTTACTAATTTAATAGTTTTTAAATGATAATGTTATTTATTGAAGCAAAAAAGTTTTCCAATACTAACTGGGCCTGTGTGAAAATGTATTTGCCCCCGTGGTTACTAATTCCCCAAATCTATGAAACTGCATTCATAATGGGGTTCAGATGGACTAGACGCAACCAGACCTGATTACTGCAAACCCTGTTCAATCACATCTACACTTAAATAGAACTTTTTCAACAGCATGAAGTTGTTTAAAAGCTCTTACCCAGTAACACACTAGTTGTTGTTAAGAAGTTGATTGAAATACATCAGCCTGGGAAAGGTTACAAAGCTATTTCAAAGGCTTACAAAGCTATTTCAAAGGACCACAGTGACAGCCATTATCCCCAAATGGAAAAACTCGGCACTGTAGCGAACCTTCCCAGAAGTGACCAACCTTCCAAAATTCCTCCAAGAGCACAGGAACTATTTATCCAGGAAGTCACAAAAGAGCCAAGAAGAACATCAAAGGAACTACAGGCCTCTCTTGCATCAATAAAGGTCACTGTTCAGGACTCCACTATCAGAAAGACACTGGGCAAAAATGGCATCCATGGAAGAGTGGTGAGGGGAAAACCACTGCTAACCCAGAAGAACATTAAGGTTCATCTGAATTTTGCCAAAACACACCTTGATGATCCTCAAAACTTTTGGGAGAATGTTCTGTGGATTGATGAGTCGAAAGTGGAACTGTTTGGTAGACAGGAGTCCCGTTACATCTGGCGCAAACCAAACATTGAATCCCACAAAAAGAACATCATACCTACGGTCAAGCATGGTGGTGGAAGTGTGATGGTGTTGGGAGGCTTTGCTGCTTCAGGGTCTGGGCAACTTGCAATAATTGAGGGAAACATGAATTCTGCTCTCTAGAACATCCTAAAGGAGAATGTCCGATCTTCAGTCCGTAAGATGAAACTCAAGCGCAACTGCATTCTGCAGCGAGACAATGATCCGAAGCGTAGGAGTTAATCCAAGTCGTAGAAGTAAGTGAAAGACTGATCTATAGTTATTGGAAGCGTTTGGTTGCAGTTATTGCTGCTAAAGGTGGCACAACCAGATTTTATGTTTAAGGGGGCAATTCATTTTTCAAATTGGTGACAGGTGTTGGATAACTTTTTTTTTTTTTTTTTTGCTCCATTAAAATAAATAAGTAAATAATTTAAAACTGTATCGTGTGTTTACTCGGGTTGCCTTTGTTTCACGTTGTATTTCGTCTGAAGATCTAAACCTATTTAGTATGAGATATACACAAAAACAGAAGAAATTAGTTTACTTTTCAAATACTTCTACACAGCACGGTATCTTCTAAATACAAATTGTATCATTGTTTTCGAGCACACAAGCCTATAGATAACCTTAAGGCCAACATATCCGTACTAAGAGACACAAAACTGCCATTTTAATTTCATGGAGACTTTAAACACACGATAATACTGTATTTAAAGTGGAGAATTCATCTATGACGGTTTTAATGCTGAAAAGAAAAGATTGCACCGAATTACTGGTTTGAGTTTTTTTTTTTTTTTTTCTGTTTTCTTAGTTGCATAAGGTATTTACCATTTCTGGATGTTATTGCCTGTAGATTTGTCCCCGTAACATCAGCTACCCTGAATAAACATGTTCAATACATATTCTCGGAATAACTCGGCTTCATAATTCTGAATGTGTTGGAATTCATACGAATGGTTACGGTTGGAGCCGTTTCATTTCCTCATGTCCTTTTGCTAAGGTTGAGCCTTTTCCTACGGCCCAAGATATGTCATATCTAATTATTTTCTATGCAAAGCAAAGATGCTGAAGGCACAGTCCAACACCACCCTTGATTAGCTGCTCATGGAGCATGAATCAGCATGTGAACTAGCGGCAAGTCCATGAAGCAGTTCCCTCCCGTCCTCAAAACCTTAGACACTTAGGATTTTCACATTTGCAAACTTTTAACCTATTTCGATTCGATCACGTGTTTAAGGATTAAACGTTAATTCGGTGTTAACGTTTCATGACCTTAGTTTTATAACGTCCTATCTGGGTTAAAAATGAATGGGAGAATGGAGCTTATATAACAGTAAGGTCACGATTTTCCTTCAACGTCTAGTGGGAGCTTTAGCTGTAAATTAGTGCTAGTGCAGAAAAAACAGCGACACTGCCCCTAGAGAGCGAAAGTGTGTGCGTGTGTGTGTGTGTGCGCACCGTGCGTGAGTGCATAGGTGTATTGTGTGCACTTATTATTATTACAGCAGACATGCCCACACTGCTCCAGATGATGTATACACGGCGTGAGCAAAAGGAAGCAGGGAAAATCTGTCCGTGACATCCAGAATCATTCGTCCCTGAGACTGACATGGTTCTCATGAAAAAGTGGCAAGATTTTGTTTGCCTAGCATGTGTGTAAATACGTATATGTGTGTGTTTTTGAATGCTGGAACGTCCTTGGGGCCATATGTTTTGGACTCTGCTGTAAGTTATGATAGAGCTGCGCGAATACAGATTGCGTAATCTGATTAGGAAAGATGAGGATTAGCTCGCACTTCATTCCCTAATCGCTCACTTCGCATTATACCCTGACACCCATTATTTCTGACACCCGAACTGAGTGACCCTAGGAAATCTCTTAGTAGATACACACACTAATACTTTAAGTCTTGTACGCACAGCAAATACAAACAAAAACAAATCAAACCTGGTCTGACAAAGAATACACACAGCCATGTGTGCTCTATGCAATTAATGAAAACCCAAGGCTAAATCTAAAATCCTTCTTAATGCATTACCTCCTCTGTCCCCTCCTCCCCTCCCCTTTCAGCCCAACTGTCCATCTGTCCGTCCAGCCATCCATTCATCCTCAGTCTAGCAGCTTTGCTAGAATTTAGGCCCTATGTGTTTACATGCTCACGACTAAATCTGCATGTTGACACAGAATATAGTTGATAAAATATGTCTATGTTTTCAGGGCGGCATGGTGGCTTAGTGGTTAGCATGTTTGCCTCGCACCTCCAGGTTCGAATCCCGCCTCTGCTCTGTGTGCACAGAGATTGCGCGTTCTCCCTGTGCTTTGTGGTTTCCTCCCCCGATACAAAAAAGATGCATTGTAAGCTGATTGGCATTTCCAAATTGTTAATGTGTGTTTGACTGTGCCCTGTGATGGGTTGAGTTCAGGGTGCCCCAAGTTCCCTGGGATGACCCCATGACCCCAAATAAGGTTATAAGCGGTATGGAAATGGATATGTTTTCATTGGTTCCAATGGAAAAGGAATTGCTTGAGATCTCCCCTGCGTCACTCCCTTGCGTCACTGACACACACACACACACACTCACACGAACACATATCACTTTCTCTCAGTTTCTCAGTCGTCTTCTTCACCAGGACCTGACACATACACCTGAATCAAATTGTTTTGTTTTTATGCCAAATCATACTCCACATGACCATCCCCACTGACCTGCCATTAAGTAAAAGAGAACAAGAACCAACAGATACAAGTGTAAAGTTCCTCTATGAAAATATTTTCTATGTTTGATTGAAGTGCATCTCAAGGTACAAAAGCGTAGCATGAATAAATCATGCCGTGCTGAGCAGGGAACCGGAGCCGAGCCCTCGGATAACCTCCCGTAGACACCGGTAATCTCACCGCACCACTGACCTTCTGGGTAGCGCTCAGCGCCGGAGAAACTGTAGGAGGGGGTAATCCTACCTTGGGAAACTGAACACATCCACACACATAATTCAGACACAATTCCCGATAATAAACCCCAAATGAACCAGTCAGCTGACTTAATAACCTCCACAATGACCACATGCTCTCCCTAATTCATTGGATCTAGGCTTCACTATTCTTTTATCTATAATGAATGCAATGTTCGGGGTTGAGAGGTATGATCATCATGAATCTGGATTTAGCAGGCAGACTGCTGGAGATTCACGTACTAGATGCAGACTGCTGGAGATTCACGTACTAGATGCAGACTGCTGGAGATTCACGTACTAAATGGAGGATATAGATGCCAAATCAATAAAAAAAACAAAGATGTTATATTAATTCACTGACTGATTAACACTCAGTTGTTTTACAGACAGGTTTATTGCTGCAAGTTAAAAAAAGGAGGCGGAAGCACTGAGAGGGTTGTCAATCAATGCTCTCTAAACCAAGCACTCTGACTGGTTGCTGCTGTCACTGTGACATAAAACATAATCTCGACATGCTTCTTCTCAACAGCCTCACTTTGAAAAACAAGGCCACTTTAACTTGAAGGTCATCTTTATGACATGAGTTTCCGACACTCGATGCTAATTTTATCCAACAACATAATGGCCTTACAATGACTGAGTCAGTAATGAAGAATGATTCCGTCTCTCTAAGAAGTCCGGATCGTACTGTCCCACTTTAACAAACCCCAGTTGTCCTCACCCGAGTGTGAGGGAGAGACACCTGAGTACATATCAACTGTGGAAACGTGAGCTCAGCTCAGGTGGAACACTGCAACATGATCCCTTCCTATCTCTCTTCTAACCCCTCCCCCTCCCCCTCCCCGCCCATACTTCCTCCTGTCCTCTACCTCTGCCTGCGCCCCCTACCCTTTGTCTCCTCACACACACACACACACTTTTTTCTTATTATTCTTGTCAGGACCTTCCAGTGAAATCATTATTAACGGTCGAATTTTCCCCACAAAGTCACAACTCTCAGATATTCAGATATTTGTATATTTGTCACCCCACGCGTGTCCTGTGTCTGAAGTTTAACTGTAACAGAATATACAGTAACTCTAGCTCTCCTCTCTCTCCCTCTTGTTTCATAGTCGAAATTAATCTCATTGCATTCCCCATAATATATGGGGTTTTAAAAAAAATTATAATACATGCATGATCCTCAGGTTATCCTACACAATTCAGACTGCCTAAATGTCTCCTTACGTAAGTGCACTTCCTAGTCTATAAATATCCAGTGCACTTTATGTCCATTATGTCTCGGTACAATCCGTCCATCGGTCATGCACAGGGAGTTTCCACTGGCTTGGCCACGCCCCCTGCTCGACGCAGACCGGCAGCACTGCGTCACGTCACCGCGCGCGCTTCCACACAGGGAGAGAGAGAGAGAGAGAGAAAGAGAGAGAGAGATGGTCGACAACGTGAATAACCCGGTGATGATGATAAAGCAGAGACGCTTATAGGCCTATCAGCGCGCGCGTCCTTCTGCATCTGCTGCCTTTCTGTTGCTCACACATAGACAAAGCATGACTCGGCAGATATTGTGCGCGTAATCACTTTACCCTGCGCCCTTGGAGCATTGCTGATACCGTCGTTTTGCCGCAGTGGCACTAGACACCCAGTTTGGACATTTATGAGTTTGAATCTTATAAACGCACCATTATAGACAAGGGTTGAAATGCGCCATGCATGTGCGCAAAGTCCTGGCACTTCTCGGTTTTTATGCGTCATGACACCACGATGTCCCAAGCCGCATAACCCCGGAAATAATAACAAGCCTATGGCATGACGATTGTATTAATACTTCTCATACTGTTAGTGTGAGAGGACGTAATGCCCTTGCGGGAAGGAAAATTATAGAATTCAGCTCCATTCTCCTTCTGACCAAAATAATAATAATAATAATAATAATAATAATAATAATAATAATAATAATAATAATAATAATGCTGTGTTGGTTTGGACACGCTGTTCAAATGAGGTCGCGTTTCTGATTGGCTACAGGCCGCGTGCGCTGTTTGACGCAGTGGCACACGCTCTTTCACCACTCCGTGCATTATCCGCAGAGGAGAAGAAATTCAAGCAGTTTCGATCTGCCCAGCGAGGACGTAGTATCGCTCAGATTCCCCTGAACGCTCTCTTATGTAACACGTTAACCGGCGGGGGGGAAAGAAGCCCTGGAGCGCAGTGATACCCGGTAACCGCATTATGACGCGCGAGCGTCAGCGGATCACCACTGCTCCCAGAACGCGCACCTGTCAAGTGTTACTCCAAAAGACACGAGTATGCGAAAATCCTCACTGTGCAGGATGAATGAGCTATAAGGCAGATGAGGTTTGAAAAAAAAAAAAAAAAACAAACTCAGAAGTTTGCAACTTCTGATTTATTTATTACTATTATTATTTTTAAACGAGACGACACGAGTGCATGAGTAAAGAGGATGAGAGCGATTTAAGCAGAGGACATCCGGTCGTACCTGCGCAAATTAAAACAGAAGGGAGGATGGGGGGGAAATCTACAGCCTGTACAAGCGCAAGGGCACTGCAGGTGATTTAAAAATAAATAAATAAATAAATAAAAAATGTGCAAAAGATGATGAATTGAGGGAAAGAGCTCGAGCGTAAGCAGATGCTGCTCTGCTGATAAATAAATAAATAAATAAATAAACAGGTTACTGATATAACCAGCATTTCATATACAAACCATAACGATATGCTACAGGAACAAGGGTTCCGGGTCCGAATCACTAACCGGGACAGGGGTGTTAAAACGTACACATATCTAGCTTAGAGATTTATTTTTTTTATTTTTTTTTAGTTGTTTTTTTTTAGTGGACATTCCTGTTCTCTCTCTGAAGTGGGCTTTTCCTGTATCATTCCGTCTAGTCGCAGTCTGAGAGGTAGAAAAAGTGAAAATCCGCATTACAGTCAATGTCATTCAGTCACAGCTCAGCAGTGACATTGCAGTTCATCTGGATCGGAACACAAAGTTCTGCGTCTCTTCTAGCCATCTAACACACTGTACTACACTGACAACGCCATTCAGCCTCTCTTTATATAGGCTAGTGCCAATTATAGGCGTTATTTCTTTATTATAATAAAAAAAAGTAGGCTAAAGCTGGAGATGTTGGTTCTTACCCCCATGGTTGCGCAGTCAGTCGGCTGTCTTCAGCTGGTACAGTATGGAGATGTCAGCCCTTTAGAATGTATGAGAGGGGAAATTTTGACTTTTTTCTTCTTCTTGTTGTTGTTGTTTTCTTTTCTTTTCTTTTTTTTTTTTTTTTATAAAAGAGTATACAGAGAGGTAAACAAGTGCTCTAGTGTATGAGTTGAGGAGCCTCACCGCGGTTTAGTTTTCAAAGTTTGGCCAGGATGTGAAATAAAGTCGTTCACAAAGCTTGAACAAGACTAAAAGCGAATTAAAGAAATTACTAAATGTGTGTTGGGGGGGAATCAGAGAGCAGGGCAGTGCCGGTTCTTCAGGATGCCGGTCTCGTGCGCTGCTCTTGAGGTGAGGTAAAGCCGGCAAAGACTAAGAAGCCGCACTGTCCCGGTTCTGTGGGGGGGTTTTTCATGGGCTTTTGTGTCCTTCCGCCTGCAAGCCGCAGCACACCCCTTTGAAACCTGCGCAATTCCGCCTCAAAAAGCTGCGCCGGTTGATGCGAGTGATGCGCAGCGGTTTTAGCTCTGTCCAAGCTCATTAATACACCAGCTGCACTGACCAATACAACGCTTTATGTATAATTGACGTATCGTACGGCCAATCAACGCAAAGCAAGCTGATCAAACGGACCAATCAGAACGCGGTTGATGCCCCGCCTCCGTTACTGCAGAATTCCGAGGGTGACAGCAGGAATCTAGTCTTTTCCTCAGAAATGACTGGATTCTCTGAACTAAGACGTGATTTTATTTATTTATTTATTTATTTTGCCTTACAGTGTTTGTAAAAGGGTGTCCTACTGTATTTTTTATTATTTTTTTTACATGAACTGAATATGAAATTTCAGTATAACAGTATAAGTATGCTTGTTTGTTTGTGACTCTACAGCTGTAAACTGTAGAGTCTGGACATTCAAACAGCACCAGTAGTTTCACCACCATCATGTTTTCATTTCCATATATCCTTCTACCTGTGTGCCATAGCTACAGTAGGCTATATAATGATTTATTAATGAGCACATTCATGCAGGATGTGTAGTATCGTTTACACTAGGCTGTGTCGTTTCTAGAAATTTAACAAGTGGCAGCTTAGATTGCTTTGTACATGTACTGCCTACATTCTACACAATCACATTTGCCATTTTCTCACACAGACTTAAAAGGGAAAAAGCATATATAATCACATTTCTCCAAATGCTCTCAAGCCCATGTTTGAACCACATTCTGACTTCAGAGTCTCTGCCATAATAATGCATAGTGGTTGATAGGTGCCCTGACCATACGTGAATGATATCTTACATGTATACACATGCTCCCCCCACACACACACACACAAGGTGATGATCAGTGAGCCGATTTGCAATGGAAAGCAGGACACAAAGCAGAGGAACTGAGTCTAAGCTTTGATGAGGCATGAGAGAGGACATGAGAGAGAGTTTACACTGCAGATTGTATGATTTATTTATAGTAGACCTACTACTGCAGTCCTTCATATTCCATTCAAATGTCTGTTCTTATACATAGGACCTAAATTCTCTTTTGGTTCGAATAAAATAAAAGGTTCTGTTATTGTCCTTTGCTTCTGGTTTCAATAAAGTTTTTTCTCGGTTTTTGAATAACCAAAATGGCCGTCCCCATGTACATACAATATCCTTGATTCACCCAACCCCCATCTCTCTCTCTCACTCACTCACTCTCTCTCTCTCTCTCTCTCTCCCTCCCTCCCTCTCTCTCTCTCCCTCTCTCTCTCTCTCTCTCTCTCTCTCTCTCTCTCTCAGCAAACAGGATACTGAGAAAATTATCCCTGATTCTTGGTCTCTGGTCTCCACGGCAACAACTGTCAGGTGACCTTGCCTTACTTCCCAATCAATTTGCTGATTCAGAGAAAAGCAAGGTAGATAAAGAAAGACAGATGGAGTGGAGGACATATGTAGAACTGGATAGTAGAAGGTGCTGGCCATCAAAAAATGTCTCATCTTCAAGCCTGTTTGAGCCATATATAATATTCCAGCAAGACTGCTGTGTGTGCAAATGTGTGTGTGTATGTGTATATGTGTATGTGTCCCCTAATCTGCTTTCATATGTGAAATGTCAGACTTGGAAGCACTCTGAGACCGAGAACAGTAAATGGGTTGTATTTGAAGATCAGGACAAGGACCATGGGAATAGAAGAGGGTTGGGGGAGGGGGGGGGGGTGTTTCGAGAAAAAGAAGAGATTAGAGGAAGACAGACAGGATGAGAGTTTTGCAAGAAGGGCAGGAATGAGTCAGCTGATTGCAGATGGAGAAAAAGGATGTAAATGTCGAGTCGGTGGATGGAAAAGAGAGATCGATATAGGAAGCAGAGGCAGAAAACATAGTGAGGACAAAATGGACATTAGTTTAATTTCCTGAATAAATAAAAGCCAAAGTAACACAATAAACATCCATCCATCCATTTTCTGTACCGCTTATCCTACACAGGGTTGCAGGGAGCCTGGAGCCTATCCCAGGGAACTCAAGGGCACAATCCGGGGGACACCCTAGATGGCGTGCCAACCCATCATAGGCCACAATCACACACTACAGACAATTCTGATATGCCAATCAGCCTACACGTCTTTGGACTGGGTGAGGAAACAAGAGTACCTGGAGGAAACCCCCAAAGCACGGGGAGAACATGCAAACTCCACGCACACCGATCAACAAATCAGATCAATTAAGTACACTACTCCGCATCATTCGCTTCATCGTTCATTCCTCATTCTCTTATCTGCTTAAGCATAGGCATTAGTCCATCTTTTCCCTATCATAATACGCCTCCTCCCTCTCTGCACTACTCGCCAGGCCCTCCCACATCTGACACCAGGGCTGAACAATTAATAGCGATAGCATTAATGTTTAGTCACTGCTGTTACACATCTACTTCAGTCACTATTACTGCTACTGGGTTCAGTTTGTCTGCACTATTTCAACTTTCGCAAATGGCGGTAAAATTTGCACACTCTGACTCAGTGTTCATGCACATTTATTGTGTTCCACTTAAAACCCTTGATACCACTGCTGCATCATGCATGTTAATAAGAACGCTTGTAATGTCTTGTTGCCTTGAACTTTATTGTTTAGTTTATTGTTGACTGTTGAACTGTACCAAACCCAATTGCCAAAAAAACCCAAATATTGAATCTTGCTCGTGAGTGATGCAACAGAAAAGCGTTCCTTTTCCAATCAGGAGATTGCGAGTTTGAATCCTGATGATTCCACAGCCATCCGTGGCTTGGAGGCACGCTCTCCTATCAATCACTCCAACACTAGCCAATCATAGAACATCTGAGGGCTCATTATGCTGAAGACGGTGGACAGCATGTTCCTGCGAGTGTGTTGCATGAGCAGCAGTTTGAAAAGACGTGGTTGGCTGACTTCACATTGGGTTACATTTACATGCCGTTAGATTTACGGCATTTGGCAGACGCCCTTATCCAGAGCGACTTACAGAAGTGCTTTGAAGTCTCTTTCAATAAATACATCCTCATACTCTGTTCACTAGGTCATCGAGTAAGAATACTGTCAGTCTAAAAACTCTGTTGGGGAGGTAATATAGTAAGTAGGAAAAGTGCCCTGACAACACAAAAGTCTTTTTAAAAGGCTAATTTAAATACTTCAGTCGTTTGAAGACTGCCAGTGACTGAGCTGTTCGGACATCTAGGGTAAGTTCATTCCACCACCTAGGTGTCAGAACATCCTCAGAAATGCTGGGACCAGTCAAGCAGTGCTAGAGGGTCGGAGGAAGCGTGGTGCAACGCAGGGTGGGATAAGTGATTTGAGGTAAGTGGGTGCTTGTCCATTTTTGGCTTTGTAGTCAAGCATCAGTGTTTTAAATCTGATGTGGGTAGCTACAGGAAGCCAGTGGAGGGAGCGTAGCAATGGGCTGGTGTGGGAGAACCGTAGGAAGGTTGAAAACAAATCATGTTATTTAAAAGAGCGCAGATGTCTCATCATACAAGGTATGATTGATATGAATTGAACCAATAGACTGTAACATGAACCATCATGTGAACTACCTGAGCAGATGTCACAATCTCCATGCTGTCTTGACATTTACACAGTGTCAAAAGATTTGCTTGGAATCCTCCCCACGTGCTTCACAAGATGCCGGATTCTCTCACACACACAATGCAAACGAGCTGCTATATCAGAACTCTATGCTACGTATAAAGAAATTTCAAGAAGTTTCATGATAAAGGCAAGAGAAATAAACAACAGGATGAGACTGCAATACTCTGGCCACAGACTCCATCTTGCGATCAATAAATGGCCCATTAAATCCCATTAATTTATTCTAAACATGCTGGCAGAAAAAAAAAAACTGCTAATCATGAGTCATGCACATCTTGTTTCAGTGTAATCTAGCAGAAATGAAGATTTCATATTAGATTATATTCATATATTAGTAATAACAGGCTACATGGAATCTGGATTGTGTTATATGATCAGAGAGTTAATTAACGAACGAGTCTTTTCACTCTTAATTCACTCGGTGCCCGTTGTCACGGATTTCCCCTGGTGCTGAGTGCAGGAGCATTCGTGCTCAGTTCAATGAACTGTTTTCATTGACTGTTTAATTTGACACGTGTGTTTGTTTTGGTTTCTGTCCTGTCTCCACCCCTGTTATGTTATTGGTTATTTCCTAGTGTATCTCAGCTGTCCTGTGTCCTTCCCGTGATTACGCTGTATCATGTGTCTTTGTTCGGTGCAAAGTCTTGTGTGTTTCTGTGTTTTCCACCAGACCCGTACCAAGCATGTTCTGCCTTCGCCCTGTCTACCCTGTTTGCCGATCACCTGACCTTTCGCCCTACGATTTGGATCTGTCGGCTTGCCTCTCTTCATTAAAAGCTTTAACTGCACTTTCATTCATCTCCAACTCCCTTACACGACACCCATAAACTGCATAATAGATGAAAACTATTGTCATTTTGATGGTTGACGACACAGTCGATGTCATTTTGATTTTTAATAATGTAAACAAATTTAAATGAGTTACCCGTTCAGCCCTAACACACTCACACTCCTATATCTTAACCTAAAGTGGGTTAGAGGGATCTTTTGTTGCACCATCGTCTTTCTCAGAAGCTCTGAATCTCTGAATACTGCAGTGTTTGCACTAAAGCTAAAATCAGAAGCACGCAGGCTCAAGCTGTCTCCCCCACCTCAATGACCTTCAGTCGCTGAATTCCACTGCAGAAGCACTGTAGTAAACATGCAGCTCATTTCACATTATAAGTAAGTAATGGACCATGGATAGGAAATTGTTTGTGCTTGCTGGAGAATTGTATTATCTTAACAAGGCACATGTTGAGGGATTGGCATATTCGTGCTGGTGTGACTGCTGACTCTGCAGTCATCATCTGTCTGTGTGTATGTGTGGGTGGGTTCAGAGAGCCATGTGTTCAGCAGGATGCTGTCTCTTTAACAGTCAGCTAGCCAACCAGGAGGCAGACACTGAGACTGGTGTGTCCTTGGAAAGGACCTTGCAGGGCTACTAGGTGTGAAAGAACAAAAGAGAAGGGGTGATCTTTCAGTATGTTAATCTACACCGATTCACATAGATGTAATTCTGACAACATTTAGAAGGGGAATAATCAAGAGAAAAGATCAAAGGGAATAGAGAAAGAACGCTAATATCAAGGAGGGAATGCAGTGTTCAGGGCATTAAGAGGATAGAAATGCCTTCCTGAACAAATGCATCCGTACACAAAGATCATCGCCCCAGATTAAAGTGACCAAATGCTATTGGTTACCACTGCCAGAGGAATTGTCCGAAGGATAAGGATAGACGAGATTAAAGACACAAGGACAGTCATGAAGGGAGTGCACACTGTGAACAGTGGAAAGTGCCCCTTCTCTACTTTTAAATGAGTTTATAGCAGTATTGGCTTTAGATCCGTTAATATACAGACACGGTGCTTGGTTAAATCTATAACACACGTCGGGGCGTTAAATATAATGTAAATACACACAAAGTTAACTCCATAATATATAATAAAATTACGTCTATTTAATGATTTTTTGAGCATTAAAGCAAAAGGTCAATAAAGAACATTCATGAATTACAGTACGTGTGGCACAAAACAGACTGTTCATTTGAAATGAATCTCTGCTTAGAGAGAATTACCTGTGTAATTCTGGCCAAATTAAAGATACATTGTGTAAGAATTTGCCAGGGGTTTCAAAGTAATTTAATATAGTTTTTTTTTAAATTAATTAATTAATTTTTTTACTATCAACAAAAATAAGAGTGACAGCCTGTGTCAGTGCAATAAGAAAAGAAAAAAAAAAGAAAAGAGGAAAAAAAAGAAAGTGGTACAGTAAAACACCATAGTGGCTTGAGAATCTGCATAAATGACAGCTAAAACATTTTTTTATCTCTCTATGTAACTATTGACCAAGTTGTAATAAACAATTTAATAATACCAATTTGTAATAAACATGTAGCCTAACATAACTGTGGATATATTACTTCGCAAGCTATGAGAGTGAAAATAAATAGCTTTCAGATATAGATTACAGGTATAGCTTTATCAATATCAAAGTTTATACTCTTGCATCTGTTGAAGTAACTGTTTCTGTTTTCCAGCTACGTTAACATACCCGAGGCGGTGTTGTGAGGACGCGCGCCGATAGAGAAGCATTCCCATTGGCTGCAGCCTGTAGGTACTGTATTATAGTCAATCAGGAACGTGCAGAATACCCAAACTACGCTGGTGTGTTAACTCGCTTTTGTTCATGTCCAGCCCTGATCACATGTGATATGAAAAGGTCACCATGACCAACACTTTGTTGTTGCGCTCTTACTGTGTGTTTTCTGCTCAAAAATGTCAACAAATATCCCATGAAAGCTCTTTATTTATCATAGAAGTCTGTATGCTGGAGCTTCACAGTATCTGTATTGTTAAAACTGAAAGAACTGACGGCAAACGGAACTGAAGTCTTATTAACCTGGACGTATTACTATCCGTGGTGAAATGTGCGCTATGTCTAACCGAACGAACTAGTGGGCAGTTCCTGCATTTATTAGCACTGCGCTAACTGAAACAGCTGGGTACATGACCCAGTTATGCTCCTGTGAACACACACACACACACACACATATTTTGGTCAATCTCTCAGTGGTTGTGATAAATGTTACTAAGATGATCAGAGGAAAAGATGTTTTCACCGATATACAGATACAATGCATGACCTTTATTGAAACTTTTGATTTCATGGGAAAAAATTGCAAGAAGTGCAACTGATGGCAATTTCTTTGGATTTTATTGGAATGAAATGACAATAAAACTGACCCCTAATTCAATCATGTCCAGTAATCACTTTATACGGAGAAGTTTTGTGATTTATCAAGAGTACATCCTGGGAACTGGAAGTAGGCCTGTGCCATATGGAGGGACATATTGAAGGACAATAGAAAAATGTCTACTAAATCGTTGCAAAAGTCACTTTTCAGCAGACGATTTATGTCGCTAAGGTCAGAGTCAGGAGCTACTAATGATGACAAGCATGGAGGAGCGTGACACAGAACTAAAAGATAAGGAACTTGTACCTGAAAAGGGCTGTACAGTACTTCTGTCATTTGGATTCCTGAAACTCGAAGTCGAATAGAGTGTTTTAATATTTCTTTCTATAGTTTGTATTCATATTGTTCCTATTTTGATGTTTAATGTTTTTCATTTATGTTCACATTTGACATAGTGCTGTTCAATATCACTTCCAAATAAAAGGAGAAAAGAAAAAGTGTGTCACGTTATTAACGTAATGGAGGTTAGGACGGACGCAAGTGCAGATAAGAGCTTTTAATAAAGAGAGACAGGCAGACAAATCCAAATCATGAGACGATAGTGTGGTTCAAAAACACGCAATGGGTCGGGCGATCTGTAAACAGGCACAGACTAGGCAAGGCAAGAATCGAGAACGAGAAACAAGAAACAAGATCAAAGCACATGAATCAAAACGAGGAACTGGGTACAAACGCCTGGTGTGGTGATAACACTCATCACTTCGCAAAAAGAGTGAAAGCCTCGAAAGACCTTTTAAACTGTGGTGTGTTTGTGTGTGAGATTGGATGTAGGTGTGCGTGATTAGAATGAACGAGTGTTCTGAGAATCGCAGTCCATGGCGGCCATATTTGTAGGCCGCGGTGCAGGATGGGAAAGGTAGTCACTGGTTTGCTGTGACATGACAAAGTGTCTCTGGAGTTCATGGAATTATCCAAAAGCAGTCATGAATGCATGCAGTTATTCTGTATAGATCATTTTTTCACCAATTTTAGAGAAAATGTAATGCATCATGATGTATAATGTATATTTGTACTAATAGATTTAGGGATAGATTGTTAAACACACATTGACGTGTAATTTCAATAACGATTTGGACTCCGCTGTCATTTTCGCTACTTGACTTCACACAGATCTTTCCAAGTTCATTACTGGCACTGACACTTTATTGTCTGGTAATGATTGTTTGGGTTATTATTGTTATGTCTGTACATTTGAGCTTATTTTGTATTAAGGAGTACTGTCTATTGCATTTTTGTCTTATCTATAGTCTGTGGTGAAGCATTCAAGTAAGACTTTCATTGTAGTTTGTACATGGTATTTGTACATATGACAGTAAACGTTGTGTGTATACTGTATATGGTTTCAAGTTATGACATTACCCATATAAGATTTTGTACATCTTGCCCAGCTCTAACTAGGAGTGAGGAAGGAACACATCCTGCATGGGAAGCCAGTCTATCTCAAGGTACCATGCACACACAATAACACACTCACTCACATGTAGGGGTAATTCAGAATTGCTAATAAAGCTAGGAGGAAACAAGAGGAAACTCACATGAACACGGGGAGAAGATGCAAAATTCCTCACAGACAGAAAGCTGAGCTCGGGATTGAACACTAAAATGTAAACTGTGATTTTTAAATGTTAAATTGCGCTTGGATGGCCTCAAATTTGTTAACACAGCCCAAACATCACATTTGTTCTGTTTAAAAAGAGATTTTCTCAGTATGTCCTAAGAACTGTTCTGTTTGTGTCATCAGAAAATGCAATTAACAGCTGGATGACGTAGCACATGAAAGCTTTTAGCAAAAGATCCTCAGTGTGCTAACTAGCTAGATGGCTAATTTAACCAATAAACAAAGTGATAAACAAAATCATGTTTGTTATATTTTGACAGATATGTATCAAAATTTTGAGATGCTACAGTAACTTTGACAAATGTGAGCATGTTTACCAGCAGTTACCTAGCCCCACTAGAACAGATACAGTATGACAAAAGCCTTATTTGGATGGGATTAATTTTCAGAATATATGGCTGTAAAGTAATTGTTACTACGGACGTCTGTGAAAATGATCGTCAGTTTGCACGGGATTTCAGTAGAAACTGCAGAGATGGGCATTTCTTCGTAGTTTTGATGGAA
Source organism: Ictalurus punctatus (assembly GCF_001660625.3). Classification (NCBI taxonomy): domain Eukaryota; kingdom Metazoa; phylum Chordata; class Actinopteri; order Siluriformes; family Ictaluridae; genus Ictalurus; species Ictalurus punctatus. Next base: position 10,629,077 of record NC_030416.2, on the reverse strand, counting down.
AACGTTCTATTATGCTGTACTTTTTAAGAAAACTTAATGCTTTTCTTTAACTCCTGTAACCCAGTGTTTGAACTGTCTGTAACATTTTGTCCTTTTAGCAATTTCCTTATTTGGGAGAACGATTCATTGATGTATGGATTCATGCATCAATGAATCCATCTTGCCTTCCACACGCTGCAGGTTTCCAGTGCCAGAGGATGTAAAGCAGCCCCAGAGCATCACTGAGCCACCACCATGCTTGACTGTGGACAGAGTGTTCTTTCTTCATTCTTCTTCCTACAGACATACATTGGTAGCTTCCTTGTTCTGCCCCGTCCAGGTATTTCATACATTTTTCTACCCCTAGCCAGTTCAGGTAATTCATGTGTTCCATCTCAAGAACACCTGGTGCAACTAATGAAGGCCTTGAATAACTGCATCAAGTGTGCTTGAGACAACACCTGTTTTGCATATTTGTGTTGTTGTGAGGGATTCTATTCAGGCGGTTGAATAATTTTGATTGCAACTGTACATATATATATATATATATATATATATATATATATATATATATATATATATATATATATATATATATATATATATATATATATATATGTACAGTTGGGATGGTTTTGCGTCTAATGGGTCGGTTTTGCAACTATATTAGGCTGACTCAAATGAGGAAATTTGCTCTTGTTGCTTAATACTCTGTACAGAAGGTACTTAGGACCAAAAGCTTTTGTCATTAAAAGGATTTAATCCTGACCGAGCTATTTGACTCTTTTCCACACAAAATAACCCTAGACTAGATAATTAACGTAAAATTATCCGACAGTTTACGTGTTGATTACCCATCACAGTAGCCCCGTGCGTCATACATAACATGGTACTGCACCTCAGTGTTTAATAATACAACACGGCAACTGCTGAAACAAAAGCTAAAACTTTATGTTTAATTTCAGTGTGATGAGAACGCCATTATCAAACACTGTTTGAACTAATGGTACATAATCGTTCCGTTTGGGAGTAGACTTTTGGGAAGTCTGCGATTAATGTCCTTCTCTCAAAATGGCGTTTGACGACTGGAATTGTCAACTGGATGTCGAGAATGAATCACCTACTAAAAAAATACAGAGAACACATTCACACGGGATTAGTTCAACCTGGGCTTAATTTTACAGGCTGGTTTATAGAAGGTAAAAGATCCTGTAATCTTCACCGGCTTGGGAATACGCAGTCTGGAAAAAGTCTGGAAAAATAACCAGCATGACCAGTTCACATAGGGTTAAAATCACAGAGAAGCTGTGGCAATCAATACATTACTCCACCTTACCATATAAAACCAATCCTGTCCAAATAGCCCATAAATGGATACGATTAAACAGGAGCCCACTTCAGGGTGCCATACAACTCCATGCTGGAACAGCTTATTACATACAGTATTATTGCATGTAATTGATACAAACAACATGTTATTGTACGTGACTTATATGAACCACGTACAGTATATGAACAATATACATTGTTTATATAAATCACATAAACTGGAGGCTTATTGTGCTTAGCTGGTTTGACTGTTAGGTAACTAACTACACTGCCATGCTGTGTTGTCAGGAAGTCACGGTGGGAGTGTGTCGAAGGGCTACGCACCATTAATACCGGCTGTCAAAATTAAAATGTAAATTTCCCTTTGACAGTTCATTTTCAAAACAATGAAAAATTCATTCTCACCTCATTTTCATTTACACTTAAGGTAGACCTGTCAATCAAACACTGCAGGTGGCACATTTGGTGCCAGCATGTTTCGGAGGAAGTGACAAAATTGGTATAAACTTGTGCCTCAGTGTTCAGTATGAGGTCAGTGTCTTAAAGCAATACGGAGTTTGGAAGCTGACAAAAGTATTTGATTGAAATGAATTTTGTATATCCATATGATGTACATGTCACGTTAAATGAAAGTCTTATTGAATAAACGTAATGAACAAATGTACAGTTGTGCCAAAACATTCGATCGTTTTAAAGAATATATCTACTGAAGTATTTGTGTCCACAATGCCAAGAGATCCATACAAAAATGCTCTAAAAGACCTACTTTACTTTATATGGCACTTTATAATAAAGAATAATGTGCCGGACTGTATAAGTAAGGAATAGCCCACGATCGACCATAAATTGATTAATTTCCTATAACAGCACAGTCTGGAGAGTGTTATTCTACTTATGTAACAGTGATTTGCAAACATTAAAAGGTGGAATTTATTTATGAACAAGACAACATGTATTATAATGGTTTATATTTAGATTTGCTGTTGCTGAATTGCCATTACTTTCATTATAGCAACAATATAGTTCCCTCACCAGCCTCTCTGTCTCGTTAGCTAGTTAGTTAGTTACAGTTACATTTATGTAGCACTTTTCTATGCACTCTAAGCACTTTATATAGGATGGGGGGAGGGAATCTCCTCAACCACCACTAGTTTGTAGCATCCACCTGGATGATACAGACCCTACCTCACCAAAGAGGCTACACAACTACTAGTCCAGGCTCTTGTTATCTCAAAACTGGACTACTGCAACTCACTACTCTCGGGCCTCCCGGTCAGCTCCATCAAACCCCTTCAGATGATTCAGAATGCAGCAGCACGCCTCGTCTTTAACCAGCCCAAGAGAACCCATGTCACACCCCTCTTCATCTCCCTCCATTGGCTTCCTGTAGCCGCCCGCATCAAATTCAAGGCCTTGATGCTCACCTACAAGACCTTGTCTGGAACAGCTCCCTCCTATCTCAACACTCTCCTGAAGGTTTACGTTCCCTCACGCAATCTGCGATCAATCAACGACCGACGCTTAGTAGTGCCTACTCAGCATGGTTCAAGGTCCCTTTCCAGAACATTCAAACTAACAGTTCCTCAATGGTGAAATGAACTTCCAACCTCAATCCGGACCGCAGAATCTCTCACCATCTTCAAAAAACAACTAAAGACCCACCTCTTCCGTGAACACCTAACAAACCCATAAAAAAATTTTTTTTAAAAACACTTACTCTAGCACTTACAACTCTACTCTGCGCACTTTGCTTCTTCTGGAACTCAATTAATGGATCTTGTATGGTAGGACTACTTGTATTGTTTTCCGCTTGATATATCGCTTTGCTTGTATTTTCTCATTTGTAAGTCGCTTTGGATAAAAGCCTCTGCTAAATGAATAAATGTGATGTAAATGATGCAACGGCAGCCATAATGCACCAGAACGCCCACCACACACCAGCTATTAGTGGAGAGGAGAGAGTGATGTAGACAATTCAGGGATGGGGATTATTAGGGGATCGTGATAGAGAAGGGCCAATGGGGGAATTTCTCCAGGACACCGGGGTTATTCCCCTACTCTTTTACTAGAAGTGTCCTGGGATTCTTAATGACCACAGAGAGTCAGGACCTCAATTTAACGTCTCATCCAAAAGACGGTGCTGTTTTTACACTATAGTGTCCCCGTCATTATACTAGGGCATTGGGCCTCCGTCCTTCCCTCCCAACACAGTCTGTTGTGAGGGTGCAATAAGTCTTGTACAGAGTTAATTTTTCAAAAGCTCAGCTAGACAAATTCGATCCCAGTATTAGTGACACTTGTGACAGATATCATTACTCTCTTTGTAATTTAAGCCACATTTTTTTCCTTTGCCCAATGCTACATAGATTCTGGTGTGACTAGTTTATGACTGTCTGCAATTCTTAAAATTAAAATGGATGTCTGCCCCAGTATAGCAGTTTTTGGGGTGACGTTGGATTTATCTCGATACAACACAAAGCAATTAGATACTCTGACTGAACCCCCTTTTTGTGTAAATGTATTTGTTTATTTATTTTTCTTTGACCTTTTGTCTTCCGTCCTATACTAATTGGAGCGGGAGAGGTTTGAGTTGTTCTTCCTTTTTCTTTCTTGGTTTGCTGGTTGTATTAGGAATAACTGTAGCATCATGTTATTCTCGTTCTGCGTTATTTATTAGATTTGATCACTTGTCCACTGGCAGAAGAGGTCAATTGCTTTAACTGTATTAAATATAAATGCTTTTCCTAATAATAATAAAAAAAAATGAAACAAAATAAACAAAACAGAGTCAGTAATTTTACCGAGAAACTAGAAACCATAAACATGCAAAGCAACGTGATTGTTACAAAGTGCTGACGCTTAAGAATCCTTCAAAAAATTTTAAATAAATGTCTCCTAAACCTCCACAAACCTCACCGCATCAATAATTATTTACATTTTTTCTTTATTAAACAACACGTTTTTTAAAAATCTGCTTATCATTTGATAGATTATGTGGAACATCCACCCATACAGGTCCCTGTGTATGAGCTGTTACTATAGAAACAACAACATATTAGAACAAGCGCATTAATATTAACCTATCACTCATGGTACAGCCGGTACAACTGTCTGAGTCATGCGGTTGTATAAAAATAATGCACACCTTCTGACCAATCAGATTTGAGAATTCTACCACGCTGCGGTATAAAGTATTTTGATTCACAATTGATAAAGTGGAAGAACAAAGCGTCGTGTTCTATATCGTTAGTAGTTGATTGGCTTTAATAGGCCTAAAACATAGTATTAAACAAATTATTATTCAATGGTTTCTGGTGATATATTTTGTCTTAACCTTCATGACTTCTTTCAAGGTCATATACTGCACACAATGTGGTTTAGTCCTAATGAGTCTGAAAAACTGCTACAGATGATATTCACTTATGTCATCATTTTTAGACTCTCTTTATATAACACACACACACACACACACACACACACACACACACACACACACAGAGTTAGCATCTGTAAAGGTACACCTGCTAGAAGAGGGTCATGTACTCTGCATTAAGGCCACATAAGCACATGAACACTTTATTATTTGACAGATTGTGTGAGAGAGACTAGAGGCAAGGTAAGCATGATTTAAAAAAAAATCAGACTGCAGTTTCAGCATCATGTATCTTATTCACCTAACCACACACACATCCATCTCTCTCTCTCTCTCTCTCTCTCTCTCTCTCTCTCTCTCAGGTCACTTCCGCAATGCGTTACTGATCTAAATGTAACAAATGAAATGATTGTCAAAGCAAATAGCACAACTAAATTAAAGGAGATTATTGAATGAGCTAGGAACCCCCACAACCAAATACCCTCCCACACACACACACTATACACTTATACACAAGACTGCACATCTCGATGAAAGAGATGCTATTTATAGTACTATGATGTCTGTGCTCCTCCTATGCATCTGCCAGCCATGCTATTTATATTTGTCTCTTGGGTACACACTCACATACACACACACACATACAATCACACACAGGGTTCACACTGACATGAACAATTTATCCTATTCCCTTTGAGATAAATACCATATGGCACACACAAAGGCAATCTCAGCTAGTAACTTTCATGTCTTTGACATGCAGCACACCCAGTGTGTTTTGTAGTGGGTATTTTGGTGTTAAAACATGCACACTCACACACACACACACACACACACACACACTCACACAAGATTGTACTGGATGAGGCTGAGCAATGGTGGGCTCAAGGGATGCAGAATTAGTCACTGCTCCTTTCACACACACATGCTTACCAATGTTTTAATCAATCACTCACCAAGAAGACAGGTGATTGTCCTGACTGCAGTCTACAGCCACTGAGCTTCTAGACAGCTACAGTAGTAAGCGATAGAGAGAAAGAAGCTGTAACTATGAGCTCTGATTAAATGTAGTACTTGTGTTGGTTAGGAGTTAAGTATAGATTCAAGATTTTTATTTGTCACATGTACAGTGATAGAGCGTGAAATGAAAACCTGGCCTACTCGTCTTTAGACTGTGCATTTAAATAACTAAATAAAAGATCAGAAACGAATAGGAAATGACAAGAACTAAGAACTATTTGTACAGGAATGTGTCAAAAAATAAAATAAAACTGATGTACAAGTAGAGGTGTAACACAACGCCACTATCTGTATTTATATCTGTATCTGTTTAATGTTCCAAATATTACTATATGAGTCTGTATTTTAATTTGAACCACACATGGGTGTGGATTTTAAATATGAAGAGTGCCCTCCACTAATATTGGCACTCTTGGTAAATATGAGCAAAGAAGGCTGTGAAAAATTGTCTTTATTGTTTAACCTATAGTCTGTGTGGGCGATATTCAGTTTAATTCAATCAAATCTGATTTGTATAGCGCTTTTAACAATTGAAATTGTCACACAGCAGTTTTACAGAAGTATATCAATTTAGAATATAAATATTCAATTTATAAATATATCCCTAATGAGCACGCCAGAGGTGACAAGTTGCAAGACTCCCTGAGATGACATGAGGAAGAAACCTTGAGAGGAGCCAGCCCATCCTCATCTGGGTGACACCGGAGCAGCAGCTCTACTGGGAAGTGATGGCGATGTTTTTAAAAGGAAATATCGAACTGAAATCACATTCGCACAAATGCTACACAAAGTGAGTACAAGCAGATTGTGACACAGAGAGTCTATATTACCGAGATATCACAGAGAGAACTATAGTACCAAAACGTCCCTGTCACCAGCGTCAGCAACAGACATGGCGTTGCTCTCAATTCAGAGCTAGGGGACACGTGTCCCACATGGAAGATCAGGGCCAGGAGAAAATGTCCTCTCAAACTTGGGTCTGGAGCTCTGTCACAACAAATTCAACAAATTAAAAAGAATAGTGAGAGTTTTCTTTGTATCTGTATTTGTATCATCTTAGACCATGTTATCTGTTCAATCCAAATAATGCATTCATATTCCGTCTATCCCTAGTCTAAACAGACGAAGCATGAACACTCATGAGACAAGAACTATATATATATATATATATATATATATATATATATATATATATATATATATATATATATAATTTTGCTGCATTTATTTTTGACTGCCATTAGAAAGTAAACAAATAAACTCCGCATTTAATCCCAGAAAACTGTAAGCCAATTAAAAGGCAGTATGTGCAAACACAATGTTTCCTGAAAAAGGTAGACACTTCAAGCATCAAACAGATGAGCAGCCTCAGCCCAATTTATTACTTATCTTCACTTTTATTTTCAGCGTGATAATGATCTACAAATTATACAAGCCAAAAGCTATCGAGTTATAGGCATTTCCCAGCTTAACATCTAACCTGCAGAAACATGTACAGGTAGGCTATGCCATTAGCTAGCTGAGTAAGCTAGACTAGCTAGATCTTTTGATATTTTACAGTTTGAAAACTCTGTATTAAGCTTAAGATGTCAGTTGATAATCAGTAGCAAATACCTACCATGTTAAATATGTCTAAGTGCTGCTACAGCCTAGAGATATCACTCAGGATAAAGTGTAAGGAGCATCTTTGCTAGTTAGCTTAAAGCTAAAATCATGTATGAATTAACATGAGCTACATAACTACCTAGCTAACTAACCTAGCATACTGCTGAATCTCCAACTGCATTTGGCTGTAAGCTAGTCAGCTAGTCAACACCATTCATTTTAATAACTGAGGCTGTGTTCACTTCAGCATAGCTCAATCACTTGGTTAGTTAACATTATTGTTTAAAAACGTATTCTTCAGATATAGATTTTCAGTCATTTGTGTCAATTTTAGGCGTGTAAAAAAAAAAAAGTCATTTGTAAAGTAATTACTCAAGTATTATTTTTGATCACTTTTACTCAAGTATATTTTTTACCACAGTAGCAATACATTTACTCAAGTCAGTGTGTTCTGTACTCTTCCCACCACAGCAGCTATAAGATGAAAAAGCGCCAACAAACTGAGCTCGAAAAATCCATAAATCAAAAAGACAGCTAATCTGAAGACAGAAGATACTCCATCACACCCGAAGACAAGAAAATAAGATAAATAATTCCTTATTTATCCTAGAAGCTAAAGCCAAAACAGTTTGAACAAACTGCAAGTCTTTGGCACAGTATTTCAATCACTGAAAACAGTGGCGTCCCTGCCAGAGTTCCACTTTGGCGATGTTTACATATGTCTTGTGGAGAATCCATCCCCTTAAACTGATGCCAGGATGAAAGCATACAAAAGTACAGACAGTTATCAGGATGGGTCAATCGTGCTGCCATTTGGGACGTGAAGGACACGAACTTCATTGTCAGAGCGAAGATGCGTGCTAATTAGCTAACTTTAGTTTCAGGTTCACTGTAGTCCGCGTTCTAGGGCGGTAATACTTTGGTTAACAATATCTAATGACATAAATCCAATCAAAACTTTATTTTCAATGTCAGTTAAACCATTCGTAAGGTTTAAACCGTTAGTGCATCCGACTGAACAACAACGATCTGGCATTTTGGCTAAACCAATCTGGTAAAAAAAATAGCTGGTGGGCAACGGAAGAAAGGCGTGTTTTGCCCTGCAGGTGGGCGTTCCTATAAGAATGTGACGTCACGTGAATTGGAAATGGATATATTCTAATGTTCAGAGGGGCGGAGCCTCGGGAGCCTAGCCATCAGCTATCCTGATGTGATTAAGACTGGAAGAAGCTATAATATTAAGAAATTGTTCAGAGTCTTTGAAAGCTGATTTCATTCATCAGCTTCAGTAACCCCATTCTGGTCAGGGTTGCAGTGGATCTAAATGTATCCCAGGAGCACTGGGTGCGAGGCAGGAAAACAAACTGGATAGGATGCCAGTCCATCATAGGGCACCATGCACACACATTGACACTGATTCTGTGGTTTAATATGATAAAGAAATGAAAGTAGACCTGTACATCTATACTGAAAATCCAAATACCTTACACACATCTCTCTGCTTAATTAAATCTTTAAAAAAAAAAATTTTTTAAAGGATTGAAACAAACCATGAGGTAACTTTCTCTGTATACAACCCATAAGGTTACTAAAAACCTGTGCAATTACAGAACTGTAATGAGGTAAGTGATAAACTCTTAGGTAAACTATTTGCACCCCACACACCCTGAGCTAGTGTCTTTACAGCACATTCAAGAATGAGAGATTTAAAGAAAGACACTATACAACAGTTAAAAGAAGAGTTGAAAGAGTTTAAACCTGAAAGCAGAATTCAAATAAGAACTGAAAGAACAAAACCAGGTTTTAGATAGAGTGTAATACCTGACCGAAATGAAAAACCTGTTACATCAGATAAATATCTAATCCATAACCTCCAACAGCAGCTAAACCAGTCTAATCAAAGCAGAGTCAGAACAATTCCACAACCAATCAACAAGCTCTCAGACAGATAACAGTCCACTGGTTCCTGAGAACTGCCAGAGAACCAACCTCACTGCCCCACAGGCCACAACAACCCACCATCATCTTTCAACCCCTTACAGCTATTCTGTCAGTCCATATTTCATGATTTATCCACACAATATATACGGCCTGCACTCGAAAGGAGATTAAGGGTCAGATCATGGCCACAGAGAATTTCGAGAAGCAGCCATAACCATTACTACACTGCCATGTACACCTTGGTCAGGAGGGTGCTCGAATTCTTGCTAATGATCTACAGAATAACACTTTACAATAACAGTACATGAATTATCATGCACTAATACCTGAATTAATACTTACTTAAATATGAACTAATAATGAGTTAAGGCATGTACTTATCATGAACTAATGAAGAGCGAACCTTAACTATGGCGTGAGTCTAATGAATTCATGCGTGAATAACGACCACCTTAAGTACATGTTAGGATATGTTTGTTAGCTAATGTTTAAAACAAAACAAAACAAACAAAACAAAAAGCCCCACTACAAACATTGGGGACATATGTCAACTATTTCATCTTATCTGTCAAATACTGTAATAGCTAGCCTAAAAGATTCCTGTAGTGCTTTTAATAGACTACATACTGTATGTGATACACTTTCAATATTGCACTTTCATCCCTTCATGCATGCCTTACACCAGGGGTGGGAAATCTTATCCACATAGGGCTGGTGTGGGTGCAGTTTTTCATTCCACCCAAGCAGGAGCCACACCTGATTCTACCTGTTTAATCAGTTGATCTTGGCTTTCAATAGATTCAGGTGTGGCTTCTGATTGGTTGGAATGAAAACCTGAACCCACACCGGCCCTTTCCGGATAAGATTGCCCACCCCTGCCTTACACCTTTATCTAAAAAACTGTGACTGGTGAGATACTTTCAATATGTTTGTAGAATATCCAGGGTTTTTATTCATCCATTCTGTGGAGCCAAAAAAACAACAACAACCCAGACATTATTGTACCACTAAACACTGGTGGCAATCAGATCTAGACACTCTCTCTCTCTCTCTCCATGGAAATCTTCCTACCTTCATTTAAACACATATGTAAAACATGGAGGAGACTCAGGCAGGGTCGTTATCTGATATAACAAAATAAAATAATAATTAAAAAATTATTAAAGCTTAAAATAGCAATATTAACCAGAATCTTGATCTGTATGCAGTTTAAATCCAAATTATTCAACCCCCATCGCAAATCAGGTTTATTGTCAAAATGTACAGACTTTCAGCTGTTTGCGATGAACAAATCAAACAATAGCATTTGAAATAGTTCAACACAACGAATGCGTCTGCAACTGAATATGCAACTTATGATGATTTCTCCAGTTTCAAAATTATTCAACCACCTGAACAGAATCTCTCACAACAGCACAAATATACAGAACAGGTGTTGTCTTAAGCACATCAGGTGTGCCTGAGCTGGAACACATGAAATACCTGGACTGGCTAGGGGCAGAAAATCCATGAAATACCTGGACGAGGCAGAAAAAGGAAGCCATCAACGGCTGTTACCAGATTTCTGAGAAGGCAGGTTGGGAAAAACCTTCGAGTGACTGCAAAAGACCTGCAGTGAGACTTGGTGGCGACAGGCACTGAGGTTTCAGTGAGCACAGTAAGACGCATTCGAAACGCAGAAGGTTTCCATGCCAGAACTCCAAGTCGTACACCATCACTGACCCAAAAACACAAGAAAACTCGCCTCAAAATCAAATAAAAAACTACGGAAGTTTTGTGATTCTGTTCTGTGGAGCGTTGAAACAAAACTGGAACTTTTCGGCACGATTGATCAGCGGTATGTCTGGAGGAAGGAGAATGAAGAAAGAACACTCTGTCCACAGTCAAGCATGGTGGTGGCTCGTGATGCTCTGGGGCTGTTTTGTATCCTCTGGCACTAGAAACCTGCAGCGTGTGGAAGGCAAGATGGATTCATTGACCTGTCAGGAAATCCTAGAAGAAAACATCATGCCGTATGTGAGGAAGCTGAAACTTGGGTGTCATCGGACCTTCCAACAGGACGATGATCCTGTTGTCCTGGAGGAAAGTCCTGGAAGATTCTACAGGTCCATCACAGTCACCTGACTTGAACCCCATAGAAAATCTCTGGTGGGATTTGAAGAAGGCGGTTGCAGCACGCAAACCAAGAATATTACTGAACTGGAGGCCATTGCTCATGAGGAATGGGTTCCTCAGGAATACTGCCAGAAGCTGGTGTTTGGTTGTGCATGTGCAGCAGGTCATAACAGCAAAATGGTGCTCTACTAAGTACTAAAGATGCTTACCACAGAGGGGTTTAATAATTTTGAGACTGGGATTTGGGGAAACCACTTGAAGCATTTGTTGTGTTGATTTGTTCATCATAAACAGCTGAAAGTCTATAAATTTTGACAATAAACCTGATTTGCAATGGGGGTTGAATAATTTTGATTGCGCCTGTATATGTGCAGCATACATACCTCCTGTAGAATCCCTTACTATAATGATGAGTTCTTTCATAATATCCAATCTAGAAGTCAGCCCTTTCCAGGCTGAGGCAATTTGCTGCTGTGTGTGGGTTTTAATGCCAGGCTCAAGATGTGACATTATAGATATCCATGGAAACAGCCATATATTTAAGGTCTCTCCTTACCAGACCCACACAGCAACACATATCAACCAGACTCAACTGCTAATAAGGATTGTAAGGTGTTAGTGCAGCGCTGTCAAGGCCTGGGCCTGAACATGCTGTACATTAAGCTTATTAACAGATTCCCACAGAAATAATTCCAACCTAATGAAAGAGATGTTAAACTGACAGTAAAACAAATAAATTAAATTGATTACAAACCAGCAATCAAGGCAAACCTCGCTAAAACAAAAGAAATGTGTAAAAAAAATAAAAAAATAAATAATTAAAAAAAACAATACATACACCGATCGGCCATAACAATAAAAACACTGAGAATCACATGGGGTCAAGGAGTGGGATATATTAGGCAGCAAGTAAACAGTCAGTTCTCGAAGTTGACGTGTTGGAAGCAGGAAAAATGGGCAACTTTAAGGATCTGAGTGACTTTGACAAGGACCATATTGTGATGGCTAGATGACTGGGTCAGAGCGTCTCCAAAACAGCAGGTCTTGTGGGGTGTTCACGTTATGCAGTGGTTAGTTCCTACCAAAAATGGTCCAAAGAAGGACATCCGGTGAACCAGCGACAGCATCATGGGCGCCCAAGGCTCATTCATGTGTGTAGGGAGTGAAGGTTAGCTCTTCTGGTCCAATCCCACAGAAGATCTACTGTAGCACAAATTGCTGACAAAGTTCTGAAACTTTTGGCTGAATATGCTGTGTATGACATAAAGGTGTTAGAACACACAGTGCATGACAGCTTGCTGCATATGGGGCTGCGTAGCTGCAGACCGACCAGAGTGCCCCTGTCCACCGCCGAAAGCACCTACAATGGGCATGTGGGCATCATAACTGGACCATGGAGCAATGGAAGAAGGTGGCCATCTCCTTCCTGGAGAAGAGATGACACCAGGATGCACTATGGGAAGAAGACAGCAAAGGTACTGTGATGCTCTGGGCAATGTTCGGCTGGGAAACCTTGGGTTCTGGGACATGTGGATGTTACTTTGACACAAACCACCTTTCAAAACATTGCTGCATCGCTGCAGACCAAGTACACCCCTTCATGGTAACAGTATTCTCTAATAGCAGTGGTCTGTTTCAGCAGGATAACGCACCCTGACACACTGCAAACATTGTTCAGGAATGATTTGAGGAACATGTCAAAGAGTTCAGGGTGTTTACTCGGCCTCCAAATTCCTCAGATCTCAATCTTATCGAGCATCTGTGGGATGTGCTGGACAAACATGTCCGATCCATGGAGGCCCCACCTCACAACTTACAGGACTTAAAGGATCTGCTGCTAACGTCTTGGTGCCAGATACCACAGCACACCTTCAGAGGTCTTGTGGAGTCCATGCGCAAGTTGGTCAGGACTGTTTTGCGAGCACAAGGGGGACCTACACAACATCAGGTAGGTGATTTTAATGTTATGGCTGATGGGTGTATCTCAGAAAGAGAAAATGGTTTGATGAAGAATATAAAATGATATAAGGAATAACACCTACATAATCCAAAGCAGAGAGCCTAACCGAGACTAACTTTTGTCACAAACTGAAACAATGTATGAAAAGAAGTTGAAATAAGAAACCAGGTCCCTGAGAAACAGAACAATCTTGACATCAAACAAAGCAAGAACATATCAATACAGAATACACAAACATGGGAAAACTAGATTGAAAATTGAGAAAAAAGATATATTTGCATGATTTGTTGACTTTAAAACACGTGACTATTTTATCAAGTCTTTTAATAGTGGTGTAGGGAGTAAAGTATATGACGTTATTAAGTCTACATATCTGAAAAATGAATTCCGTAAACAACTCGGAAATGAAAGGGCAGAATACTTCACTCAAGTGTGTAGGGTGAGAGAGTACTGCAACCGGTATCCAGTGCTGTTCAGTTACGTACATCAATGTGTCAATGGTGTTACCTGAACAATCTGCAGCCACTGGACTCACCTTAAACAATACAGAAGTGAAATCTTTTGCCCTACGCAGACAACCTGGAGCTGCTGAACCAGGCTTACCCAATCACCTGGACCTGCTGGAATAGTGCTGTCAGATCTAGCACCTGACAGTCAATCTAGCCAAAATCAAAACTGCAATCTTAAAAAAAAAAACGCCCAAGTCTCAGGAAAACAGGTCCGTGTTCACTCAAAAAATTTTGATCTGGGAGAAAATGAGAAAAAGCATATAAGGAACAAAAAAAGACCTCTCAATTCAAATTTCTGACACTGGTATTATGTCTATTGTGCTGTATAGATGTGAGGTTTGGGATCCACTCACTACCCAGGACTACACCACATAACTACTACAAGATTGGACAAGCACCCTGGGACACACTTCACTTCGAAACATGCTGCAGATTTTTACAGCCTGAGGGACAGTGAGAGACCAAATGTCCTGCACAACATGAGCTCTTTATTTAGTTATCTCTAGATGACATTTAGTTGTTATTTCTGTTTGTGTGTTTTCGGAATGAATGATTGATTGATTTAATATATTGATGTGTCATGGGATACCAGTGCCTGATCCTGATGCCTTCTGCCCTCAATCATGTGGATGATTGATCCACATGAATCCCTAAATTCCCAGAAGATAACATTTTATTTGTGTAGCGTTTTTACCAGTAGACGTTGTCAAAAAGCAGCTTTACGGAAATGTACTGTAGATTTATATTTAAATCCCTAACGAACAAGAGGTGACGATGGCAAGGAGAAACTCCCTGAGACAGCATGAAAAAGAAACCTTGAGAGGAACCAGAGTAAAAAAAAGGGAACCGCTCCTTTCTAGGTGACAGATTACTCTTCCCCAACCGTATACTATACGCTCAAACAGTACCGAGCATGTTGAAATTTGTATGTAATGCTAAGAGGGGTTTTTGGGGGGGATTTATTTTCTTAATCGTGCGAAAGGATTAGTACAGCTGTCCCAATGGCAAAAATGATAGATAAATAGATCAAGCCAAAAAACATTAACACAGACACTGATTTGAAAAGCATGTCTAGGAGTATGTCTAGGAATAGATCGTAACCAGGCAGTGGAACAGCCATGACTTAGCTGGATCAGATGTCCAATTTAATTTAGTATTACACACATCTGACCTGCACAGCTTCCCCTTCACTAGTACTGCGTCTCTGATCAACTTGCTCAATAAATTATTTACAATCTCTCAGTAAAGTAGCACTTGAGATCCATATAACACTCAGGTAATGGCACAATGAACAGTTTAATTAGGAAAAGTAGTACAGCATAATGTCTCAGCCAATATACACACGTCATATTGTTTTATTGTCCCTATGTGCGTGTGTGTGTGTGACCTAGCCCACAGAGCGTATTTAGAGGGAAATCGCATGCTTGTTTCCCGCCTGCTTGCTAACCTCTTGCTTATACCCTGCTGCCGCTGGCTAGCCCTTGTGGTGAACAGAGAAGCAGCCTTGTGCGTAAGTCTCCCCCTGCCAGTACATAGCCTCTCCTTCACTGAGACTCCTGCCAGGCCTCCCTTTGGCCACACACGGTAACTGGGTGCTTTGCGGCTCCAGGCTAACTTTCATGAGGGGTCTCGGAGCTTCATTGGTCCCCAGAGGTTGTCTATGACCAGTCACTGCCCTGCTGCTCTATGGGTAAGTCTATTAATACAAAGGCTAGGGGAACCCCCTGAGAGAAAAGCAATTGGCGCCACACATTAGGTGGTCCTTCGACAGACTGGGTTTCCCCGTTTCCACCGGGATTTATTTCATCACTGCGAAGATAGTGCTGCTGGGGACTGCGCACCCCCTGTGTGACTAGGAACAGGAAATTGCTCAACCATGACTTCTTGTTTCACAGGGGTATAAATATGAGGTAACACACAAGCCAAATTCCCTTAGTCATTCATAACAATGCGTGAGACCAAAGAATATAGCTGTGATGTGCAGCAAAAGGTTGTTGAGCTTCACAAAATGGGAAGTGGCTATAGAAAAAGAAAAAAAAAGAAAAAAAAAGCACAAGCATTGAAAATGCCCATTTCCACCATCAGGGCAAAAATTTCCAAAGAAAAAAGTTCCAGTCAACTGGGAATGTTATGAATCAACCTGGAATTGGACGTGTGTCTATACTGTCTCTATATTGCACTGTGAAGAGGATGGTTCGGGTGGCCAAAACATCTCCAAGGATCCAAGGAGAAGACGACCTCCCTTTGCCAAGATAACAGCTCTGAGTCTTCTCCTATAACGCCTGATGAGGTTGGAGAATACATGGCAAGGGATCTGAGACCGTTCCTCCATACAGAATCTCTCCAGATAACAGAAAAATTATTTTTAAATACATCTGCAAAAATCCCAATATTATACCCCCCCTTCCCCGAAATATCACATTTATAAATTAATTCATACCCTTCATTCGATGCAGAAAAACCGCCTTGGCTTTAATGTTCTCTAGTTATGATGCTTCAAGCTTGACACACCTCTCTGCAGAATCTCTGTCAGGTTGGATAAAATAATGGTATATAGCTGGGGTGGGCAATCTTATCCTTAAAGGGCCGGTGTGGGTGCAGGTTTTCATTCCAACCAAGCAGGATGCACATCTGATTCCACCTGTTTAATCAGCTGATCTTGGCCCTTTCCAGATAAGAATGCCCACCCCTGGTTTAGAGTAAGGTCTAAAGTGAGGAACGTGAAGGGGTGTGAATACCTTCTAAAACCATTGTATTTAAATACCTCTGACACACAATGTTTGACCTAAATGTTGGCACAATTAGATCTCTCAAAATTTAAATTCAACCTGACCCCAGCACAAAGTTCAACCATAATCATCTCTCTGACTAAAAGCCTGGACCTAAGCGTAACATAACCTTAATCACAATCATAAACCTAATCCCAGACCATATCCGAAGGAATTTATATTAGTTTTAGTTTTATTAAAAACAGAACAAATAGGCCCTTTTATTCAAATCTGTGCATCATCGAATGTAATTGTAAAATGATTGCATGCATATTTTGCACACATTTTGGATATTCAGGAAATTCATTTATTGTGTTTCTATATGAACAAACTCATGTGTGGTAAGAGGGAGGAGTTAAATTCGAGTTTTAAGGTATAGTCGAGTGTGTTCAACCTCAATAAACTCAATGTGTTTCTCTTCAGAAAAGAACAGGACGTTTCAGAAATGTTGCTGACAGTAAGCAATTATATATAACTATAACGATCAGAAAACAATATATATAACACAAACAATTATACACTAATTATTCTTTTAGATATGTTTACTGACTTGTCAACCTTTTCTTGCACAGAACCAACAAAGTAAATTCAAGTGCTGCACCATTTATCACCGTCACTCTTGTTTAGAACGATCCTTTGTTCCAGCGTAAAACTAGTAGTAACAAGAGGGTCTGGTCCCATCCGGGCAAGGCAAGGACAACCATATACTGTATCTCCTCCAGTGCTTGTAGAAGTTTTAACAACTTATTTGCAAAAAGTGTAGAATTTCAAGAAGTTCAAATGTTGTAATAAAGACAACAGACGTGTTGTAGAACGTAGGTCGAAAAAGAGACTAATGCAACTGAGAGCTGATCAGAGTTATAACGGTATTCCTAATTGATATCCGAGTTATTAGATATAATATTTATATCATGTTCAGAAAGGGAGATGATCATTTTTGTTCTCTTTCACTATTAGTATCATAGCATACACTGTTTGAAACCCAACAAACTATCAGCATGTTGCTTTAATTCAAATTCCTTTGTTTCAGGGGTGTGCAAACTTTTGCACTCAACAGCAATACTTCTAATATATAATAATTCTAGGTGTTATGTGTACAAACACTATATGGCTAAACGTATGTGGACACCTGACCATTCACACCTATATGAGCTTGTTGAACATCCCATTCCAGATAATGAGTCTTTATTGATCACATATACATAGTTAAATTCTTTTCTTCGCATACCCCAGCATGTATGAAAGTTAGGGTCAGAGCGCAGGGTCAGCCATGATACAGCGCCCCCTGGAGCAGAGAGGGTTAAGGGCCTTGCTCACGGGCCCAACAGTGGCAGCTTGGCAGTGCTGGGGCTTGAACCCCCGACCTTCCGATCAGTAACCCAGAGCCTTAACTGTCAAGCCCCCACTGCCCCTAATATATGTAATCCCTCTTTGCTGTTATAATAAGTTCCACTCTTAAGAGAAGGCTTTCCAAAAGATGCTGGAGTGTGGATGTGGGGATTTGTGCTCATTCAGCCACAAGAGCTTTAGTGAGGTCCGGCACCGATGTCGGGTGAAGAGGTCTGGGGTTGCGGTTCATCCCAAAGGTCTTCAGTGGGCTTGTGATCAGGGCTGTGTGAAGCCAAATAGAGTTCTTCCACTCCAACTTTGGCAAACCATGTCTTCATGGAGCTCACTTTGTGCACAGGAGCTCTGTCATGCTGGAACATATGGGTGTGAAGATCACGTGTCCATATACCTTTGGCCATATCGTGTATGTTCTAGATACACTGTATTTGGATGGAAGCAGAGCATTCATCATCACTACCATTGTTTTGCACGTAAAAGCTCTGTAAGAGCCCTTCTAGTAGAAGAAAGGAGTATTTTGTTGTTGTGTGTTGGTGACTTCTTGTGCCTTTGATTGCGATATATATATATACGTTTCACACATAGAACATTATAGGTGTACCATGTGATTGCCTCAAGCAGTTGCTCCCCTCTGATTGGGTAACACTTTAACAAGAACCACAAGTTTCACTTCCGCTTTGGTAGATGACAAAGCTTTTGAGCCGAGCGAGCGCACTACTGTTTGACTGTGTCTTTGGAAGGAAGAACTTGGTTTCAAGAGTGTCATTGAGTCACGCATCAACTACATGCTGGGATTCAGTCGTTGGAGTGGCCATTTTGAACGATTAGAAGGAGCCGCACGTGATTCACTGAAACTTGATCACGCTACTTCAAAAGTCTCTTAAGGGCACAGTTGAACAAAAAGGGACATCGTTAAAGCAGGCCAATCTCATTCTGAAACCTGCTCACTGTACAGCTTCTGAGAGGCAGACTCTGCACACATGTATATGCTCAACATGAGTAAGACTGGTCTTGGTTACTGGACTAGGATGTGCTTCAACAAATGTTTTTACATTTACATTGATTCATTTAGCAGATGCTTTTATCCAAAGCGACTTACAAATGAGGACACGCAAGCAAAGCGATCTATCAAGCGGAGAACAATACGAGTAGTGCTATCATACAAGATTTATAACTGAGTTCTAGAGAAGCAAAGTGCACAGAGTAGAGGAGTAAGAGCCAGAGTAAGCCGTTTTTTGTTGTTGTTCTAAAGGATAATGTGCGGTTGGCGTTTTAAGGGTTAGTTACGTTTTTGCATTCTGGGAAATCTATGAAATCTGGAATAGGCAGGTTGAAAGACTGCAGCTTAGTACATGGCCATGCTCTAGATTCTGATGACATATCAGCGTATTTAACAGACAGATTAAAAAGCTGTTTTATGGACATGTTTGTTTTTTTTACGTGAGCAAAGCACGGGCAGCCTGTGTGGGATGAAATCAACACTGAGAGTTTCAATCTTACAAAGCAGGAGCTTCTAGTGTACTGGGAAAAGGGATGCTGTCCCAGATTAGACTGGGGGCGTGATACAACCTGATGTATGATGAGAGAATCAGGGCTGTACTCAGGGTTCTATATTTTGCTTTTACTAAAGTGAGAATGCTGTCAGCAACTTCATTTATCAGTTTTAAACAGATTGCGTGAGTCATCCGGTCTAACAGAGAGAAGCACAAAATGTGAGAGACACTTTACAGAGTCCTCCAATTACTCGAGTGCGTACTACGCATCCTCTACTCGCCTTATATGACCTAACACAAACACGCAGTTTCTGTCCTTTCTCCCTCCTCCTGCTGTCTCATTCTGTGCTCCTTTTATGTCTTCTATATCAAAGCATCCTCTCTGATACACACAATCACAGACCGTGCTCTTCCTCTTCCTCTCACAACGCAAAAAAGGGTCGAAGGTGATTTTGAGAGATGAGATGACTTGGGCCAGAGAGATATAGAGATGAGTTTATATAAGGGAGATTGAATAACTAACAGAAGGCCTGGGTACTGGTCCACTAATCCCCATAGGCAATCTGCTTAATCGTTGCCTCACCTCGACATGCCTGTCTCTCTCGCTCTCTGTCTCTCTCTCTCTCTCACACACACACACAATGCACAAAATGTTCCACTGGCAACTCCATAAATATAGTATATCAACCCTGATTAATGACATCATTCATTCATTCATCTTCAGCAATCGTTTTACCCTGGTCAGGGTCTGCGTTGATCTGGAGCCCATTCCCAGAAAACTGCTAAGAAACACACCCTAAATAGGATGCCAGTGCATCACACTGCACCATGCACACACACACATTCACACACTTAGTCACACCTTTACAGTCACAAATTCACCTATCAGCACGTTTTTGTGAGGTGGTAAGAAACCAGAGAACCCGTAGGGAACCCAGGCAGACACGAGGAGAACATACAGAGAAACTTAACCCATGCTCAGGATCAAATAGGAGCACCATTACTTTTTTTATAGCAAAATTGTACATGAATAGAATTTGGTTCCAGTTAATAAAATGCCCCTACCTCTGCAAATATTTGGATACCACTTAATGATATCATTCAAGTATGAAGCAGCAATTCCAGCAGGAAAATGGTGGACACAGTGATCACAATCACAACCAGCTAGTTATTTATTCAAAGCCGGTGTTCATTATCGAATGTATTTGTACTGGCATAAACATGGATTGAAGAAACGTTAGAAAAATGTACAGAGGCAAAGAAATGACGTTTAACTATAACGCATTGACAGCGTGGTAAAATCAATTCAGCTCATCTATAAAGAATTCGGACAGAGAGAGAGTGAAAGGCTTTCTGTCCAAATAAAAAATAAAAGAGGAAAGAGGAATTATGTAGCCCTACAAAGACGACATCCTCATTAGCAATTTAAAGGCTCTGTACCTTTAACATCTTTCATTTCTTCCATTCTCATTCCACCCCCCCCTCTTATTCATCCTCTAATTTATTTATAGACAGCTTAGTGGTAGTGTCACAACCAGGAGGACCAGGGATACTGTTCATAAGAAGGTTACTGACTAATGGTAATAAAGAATACACACAAATATAAAAATACATGCGTGCCAACTGCTAACAATCAAAATAAAACACTAAAATAAAAAATGCCAACTAGTCAGGTAAAAGGAATTTGGACAGATTATTTGGATTATTTATACTACTGGTACTGAGTTGGTATCCATCCATCCATCCATCCATCTATCCATCCATTTTCCATACCGCTTATCCTACACAGGGTCACAGGGAGCCTGGAGTTTATCCCAGGGAACTCGGGGCACAAGGCAGGGGACACCCTGGACGAGGTGCCGACCCATCGCAGGGCACAATCACGCACCTATTCAGACACTACGGACAATTTAGAGATGCCAATCAGAACAACATGTCTTTGGACTGGGGAGAAAACCGGAGTACCCAGAGGAAGCACTGGGAGAACAATGGAAACGAACCCCCAACCCCAGGAGGTGAGAGGCAAAACGT
The DNA here is from genome assembly GCF_001660625.3 of Ictalurus punctatus. Classification (NCBI taxonomy): domain Eukaryota; kingdom Metazoa; phylum Chordata; class Actinopteri; order Siluriformes; family Ictaluridae; genus Ictalurus; species Ictalurus punctatus. Next base: position 10,607,607 of record NC_030416.2, on the reverse strand, counting down.
GTTAATCACTAAGCCACCGTGCCCCCTCCCTGGGTTGGTATAATAATGAGGAATTTAGGTATTCAGACTTCAGGAGACATGAAGCAGGGCAGTGGAGTCACGTGTGGAGCAAACTGACAGCACTTCCTCATCTGCAAGAGAGCAGCTTGGCCTTGCTGGCTTAGTCATCTGGGGGCTGGGTCTTTAGTGACATCTATAATCAGTGAAGGATTTCTGTCCACTGAACCAGGTAATGAATATTATGTAAATCCAGCACAGCTACTGTAAACTCCATCCCCAAGCCATACTATAGTGCTTCCCTGTGGGGTCATTTCTTGTATCTGTTGATGACCCGTCGATGGTGGTGAAGCATTGAGTCAATTTTCAACAGCTGGAATGACTTAAGAACCAAAATCCAAACTGAACATCTTTTCAACATACTATATGGTATATAATTATAAAAGGTTAATGATATATAATCACATTATCCGGTGTCACCTCGAAAAAGGATGGGTTGGATACCACAGTGCTGTGAGAAACTATTTGCCCCGTCCTGATTTCTTCTGTTTTTGTGTATCCCATACTAAATTGATAAAACAAAGGCAACCTGAGTAAACACAAAATACAGCTGTTAAATGGTAATGTTAATTATTGTAGCAAAAAAGTTATCCAATACACAACTGGGCCTGTGCGAAAATTTATTTGCCCACATAATTATTAAAACTGCATTCATAAAGGCCTGATTACTGCAAACCCTTTTCAATCAGATCAACACTTAAATAGATTTTTTTTCAACAGTATGAAGTTGGCTAAAAGGTCTTAACCATTAACACACTATGCCAAAGTTGAAAGAAATTCCAGAAATGATGAGGAAGAAGGTGATTGAAATACATCAGTCTGGGAAGGGTTACAAAGTTATTTCAAAGGCTCTGCAACTCCAAAGGCCCACAGTGTGAGCCGTCATCTCCAAATGGAAAAAACTCGGCACAGTATAGAACCTTCCCAGAAGTGACCGACCTTCCAAAATTCCTCTAAGAGCACAGCAACGACTCATCCAGGAAGTCACAAAAGAGCCAAGGACAATATGAAAGGAACTACAGTCCTCTCTTGCATCAACAAAGGTCACTGTTCATGACTCCACTATCAGAAAGACACTGGGCAAAAAAATAAACATTAAGGTTCATCTGAATTTTGCCAAAACACACCTTGATGATCCTCAAACCTTTTGGGAGAATGTTCTGTGGAATGAAAGTGGAACTGCTTGGAAGACAGGGGTCATCTGGCATTACATCTGGCATAAACCAAACACAGAATTGCACAAAAAGAACATCATACCTACAGTCAAGCCTGGTGGTGGAAGTGTGATGGTGTGGGGATGCTTTGTTGCTTCAGGGCCTGGGCAACTTGCAATAACTGAGGGAAACATGAATTCTGCTCTCTAGAAAATCCTAAAGGAGAATGTCCGGTCTTCAGTCTGTAAGTTGAAACTCAAGTGCAACTGGATCATGCAGCAAGACAATGATCAAAAGCGTAGGAGTAAAATCCTAGTCCTAGCGTTTGGTTGCAGTTATTGCTGCTAAAGGTGGCACAACCGGATTTTACATTTAAGGGGGCAATTAGTTTTTCACATTGGTGACAGGTGTTGGATAACCTTTTTTGCTTCAATAAAAAAATTAAAACGGTATCGTGTGTTTACTCAGGTTGCCTTTGTTATATGTTATACTTCATTTGAAGATCTAATGCTATTTAGTATGAGATATTCACAAAAACACAAGAAATCAAATACTTTTTCACGGCACTGTAAGTCTGGTTCCTCTGAAAAATGTTCATTTTGCCACTGTCTTTGCCTCCAGCTACAGAGAACTAATTATAAATCTACATCTGGAGTTCTATAAAGCTGCTTTGTGACCATGTCTATTGTTAAAAGCACCATACAAACAAAATTAAACTGAACTGATATGGTCCTTCATGCCCTCTGTCTTTCTTTAACCAATGGTAAATAGATAAGTGATTAGGAGCAGCCTCTAAAAACAACAATATTTATTTATAGTGCAGGTTATTTATACCGTGGCTTGGCATGAGTAATAGGACAGTCCCATTGCGGTGATAATACTGATTCTTCCTGAACAGATGCTCAGTAGGAAATTCTTTATTTAACCGGAAAAATGTGTGAGTCATGCGTACTCAGCCAGGGCAGACTGGCTGATGGTGTACAGGAAAGATATCCAGCAGAGATCCGAATGAGGGATTTTTTTTTTTTTTTTTTAGACATGGAACCCAATGGACTTTTCTGCCAAAGCTGCTATTCAAGGAAACGCTCGTCAAGAAAGCCAAAAAGAGTTGGCTGGAGTGGAGTTGATGCAATCACCAGCAGCTCCCAGCTCAATTAATGTGGCAGTGTGACCAATACAAGTAGGGGCGGCTGGTATAAATGAACACTTCCTGTGTATGCTCCGTTTTAAGGTGGATTATTTTGGACTTTTGTAGACAACAGCACTCCTAATTGTCGTAAGAAAAATACACAGAATGGTATAAAGAAGTAAGGCTAGGACTGATTTCTGTCTAGCTCAGTCTGTGGATTCATGCATGCATCTAAAGAACGTGAGCAAGGTCGATTATTCACTCGATCATCCTTTTTTCCCCATAGAGAAATTATTAGTTGATATACACTAAACACAGATTTACCAATGAACGTAAAAAAACGTAAACAGGACAGAAAGGTTTTTATTTGAGCAAAATGATTGCAGCTTTTCTGTTTACCACGTTTGGACCCATAGACTTGGAACAATTTGATAGTTTTTCCCATCAATGAGAGCTTGTGATATAATGCAATGCTCAGCTCTAATCGTTTCATTTGTCAATAGCTCGAGACCAGCTGTCATTGTGCCCAAAAGTTTGCATACCCCTTGCAGAATCTGCTAAATCTTAATACTGTTAACAAAATAAGAGCGATCATAAAAATCCCATGTTGTTGTTTATTTAGTTCTGTCCTGAATAAGATATTTCATGTAACATGTTTACATATAGTCCACAAGCTGAATTTATAAAAAATTACCCCGTTTAAAAGTTTACATACATACGCTTGATTCTTAACATTGTGTCGTTACCTGGATGATCCACGACTGTGTTTATGTTTTGTGAGAGTTCTTCATGAGTCCCTTGTTTGTCCTGAGCTGTTAAACTGCCCCACTGTTCTTCAGAAAAATCCCCCAGGTCCTGCACATTCTTCGCTTTTCCAGCATATTCTGCATATTTGACCCAGTTCAAAGCAGTTCGAAACAGTAACCTAAACCCAATCCTATATCTGATTGGTAACGAGAGAAACAAGAAACACCACAATTCCTTAATGTAGAAATCCTGAAGAAGATTCCAAGTCATCCCAAGGGAGCACTGGAGGAATAAAATGTATTAAGTCTCCAGTGAGCTGTCACATTTATCTGGGAGTGTGACCTTGCTTATACTTAATGCTTGAGGTCAAGAAGGGACGATCGACAGCTTTTACTACTGGAGGTTTAGTGGTAGAGAAACTAGTCAACACTGAACCTATATATCCTGCTTAGACATTGGCAACTGTACCTCCTATTCTTGTTGCACTCATCCCTGCTGTTTATTATTTATTGCTGTTGGTCCGGCATCTGCTACTGTTGCTGAGTCAAGATGTTTATCTTACTGCATGAGTGGGGCTTCAAAATCAAAGTCTTCCGTCACCAACTCACGAAAGACTCACACAGGCTGGACAGACAAAAGTGGGTGATAAATTAGAAATAAAGCACAAACACCAGAACAGAACTAGAAACTCTACAGACCACATGAGTGATACAATAAATATGAGAAGAAGGAAGACAGTCTGAGGTAACAGAAGACTCAGTATCAATGAACAAGACCGTGAAAATTCCACTGGAGAGCAGGTTTGTGTGTATTTAAAATCTTAGTGTCTGGATTTCTAAACAGTCTGAATGAGGAAGCATGAGACATTACTCTAATAACACGTTCTAATAACATAATATTAATATTAATATATATATAACATCCTCTCCTCTCACATATGACCGGCATGTCCAGTAAAACAAAGGCATGAGAACGCAGACATTCTCGTTCACATCTCTTGTTTCCCGTCTCAGCTTGATGAAGCTGAGGATTGTTGCTGTGGTGATGTCATTGGTTGCCTGGCAACTGCTGTCCCTGGGTTACCCATGACTAAGGCTACAATGAGAACATTTTGGATTATTTGGGGGGTTGTTGAGTTCACATCTCATGCCTAAGCGTCCATCTCCATGAGAACTCCCCGCTCTCCTCTCTATAAAGCGCATGACAATGCAGATAAAGCAGCGTCATGCACTTTACACGTCTTATTAAAAATTTTTTATAGTGGATGAGAGAGACATAGCTGTAGAGAGAGATGATGACACAGCACATTTAGACACACTCAGGCCCTTTTGATGGATTAATGGGGTATAAAATAAGATGTAAAACATGATATTTTGTCATGTTAATAACATGTGCTGTAGGATCTGCAATACATGCCATACAGGAAATAATTACAGCTGTAAACCTCAAGATTCCACACAGTATGATACAATTTTAATTCAAAAGGTCAGTCTGATCAAAGTGTGACCAGCTTTGTTCAGAATCTGGGGTAAACTTATTTACCCCATCATCATTTGGGAATGATGATGGCACAGTGAAGTATCAGAGTTACAGGCAAATCACCTCGATAGCCTATACTATGTGGACAAAAGTATGTGGACACCTGTAAGGTGTGACACCATCACACCTATATGAGCTTGTTGGACATCTCATTCGAAAACCATGGGCGTTAATATGGAGTTGCACATCCCCCACCTTACTTTGCAGCTATAACGGCCTCTACTCTTCTGCGAAGGCTTTCTACAAGTTTTTGGAGTGTGTCTGTGGGATTTTGAGCCCATTCAGTAAAAAGAGCATTAGTGAGGTCAGGTGAGAAGACCTGGCTTGCAATCGACATTCCAATTCATCCTAAAAGTGTTCAGTAGGGTTAAGGTTGAGGCTCTGTGCAGGTAATAGGAGTTCGTCCTCACCAAACTCGTCAAAGCTTGACTTTATGGACCCAGCTTCATCCGTCAGACCGCCAGATAGAGAAGTGTGATTCATCACTCCAGAGAACACATTTTCAGTGTGATTTACACCTCTCCAGCTCTAACGTGGTCTTGTGCGTAGTGATCTTAGGCTTGTGTGCAGCTGCTTGGCCATGAAATCCCATTTCATGAAGCTCCTGATGCACAGTTCTTGTGCTGATGTTGCTTCCCTTCCAGAAGCATTGTGAAACCCTGTAGTGAGTGACAAAACAGAAAATAGGTAATATTTACTCGCTTCAGCTCTCGGTGGCCCTGCTGTGTGAGTTTGCGCCGTCTACCTCTTCGTGGCTGAGCCGTTGTTGCTCCTTGATGCTTCCAATTCCCAATAATATCACTTACAGTTGATCATGACATCCTATGAGTTCTTCAGTACAACCCATTCTACTGCCAGTGTTTGTTTATGGGGACTGCATGGCTATGTGATTGATTTTATGCACGTGTAAGGGTGTGGCTGAAACAATCAAATACAATACGATACGATGTGCTGTCCACATACTTTTGGCCATTTGGTGTATGTTTAAAGATATGAATCATTTTGAACGCTCCAGTTGTCTGTCCATTTTTGATCAATCAATTGATAAGCGATTACAATGGATAATAATCATAATGTTTCATTTCATTCTTTGTCTTTTACAGTTGTCACACCCCTAGATGTGGAGGTCATCAAGTACAAGTACAAACTGATTGTAGACCTCATACCTTAAGCTGTAATGGGTTTATCCCTTACCCAAGATCAATTATATTATAACGATGAATAGTTACATTTGAGTTGAATAAGAATCACAGCATTAAAGGACAATCTGTGCCTGTGGGCATTTGACCTTTAATGTTATCTAATCTGCAAGACAGCACCATCCTCTGGCAAAAAGTGACTCACAGAGTGAGCAACCCAGAGTCTGACCTATATATAACATATGTGAGCGAGTATATTTTAACTTACATATATTTGATATTTCTTTCATTTTTCATTGGCTAAAACAAAAACTGATACTGTATCATCAGGTACAGTACGTCTTTGTGGAGTGTCGTACAGTATCTTGTCATTGACTGCCACCTAACGGTGACAATGGTACGTTACAAATGACTGGAAAGCTCTATGCTGACTCGGCGTAGGTATTTCACTATGTTCCTAGAATCAATTCCTCATCACCGAGCTCAATCATATCCAGAATGTTCCTCCTTTCAACAGTTGTCTTCCATCACTTAAAAGCTGGAGAGGTAGAAGGAGGTTAGAGAACATATCCTGTGTTCTGTGATGTTTTGCGTTCACCACTGATGTCTGAATGTAATGCAGAGGAGGGGGCATTACAACATCTGTTTTTCGTGAATGTGAGTGTGTGTGTTTTTAACATTTTTAAAATATATATATTTATTTATTCATAGTAATTTCTGTGTTGGATGGATGTTTGGGCTTATTAAGTTGTTTAAAGAGCCATTTAAACCATGTCTTAACCTCCTGACAGAAGCAACCAGGTTTGGGGCTGAAATATCCTGGTGTACATATACAGTATCTCACAACAGTGAGTACACCCCTCAGATTTTTGTAAATATTTGATTATATCTTTTCATGTGACAACACTGAAGAAATGACACTTTGCTACAAGGTAAAGTAGTGAGTGTACAGCTTGTGTAACAGTGTAAATTTTCTGTCCCCTCAAAATAACTCAACACACAGCCATTAATGTCTAAACCGCTGGCAACAAAAGTGAGTACACCCCTAAGTGAAAATGTCCAAATTGGGCCCAATTAGCCATTTTCCCTCCCCGGTGTCATGTGACTTGTTAGTGTTACAAGGTCTCAGGTGTGAATGGGGAGCGGGTGTGTTAAATTTGGTGTCATCGCTCTCACACTCCCTCATACTGGTCCCTGGAAGTTCAACATGGCACCTCATGGCAAAGAACTCTCTGAGGATCTGAAAAAAAGAATTGTTGCTCTGCATAAAGATGACCTAGGCTATAAGAAGATTGCCAAGACCCTGACACTGAGCTGCAGCACGGTGGCCAAGACCATACAGCGGTTTAACAGGACAGGTTCCACTCAGAACAGGCCTCGCCATGGTCGACCAAAGAAGTTGAGTGCACGTGCTCAGCGTCATATCCAGAGGTTGTCTTTGGGAAATAGACGTATGAGTGCTGCGAGCATTGCTGCAGAGGTTGAAGGGGTGGGGGGTCAGCCTGTCAGTGCTCAGACCATACGCCGCACACTGCATCAAATTGGTCTGCATGGCTGTCGTCCCAGAAGGAAGCCTCTTCTAAAGATGATGCACAAGAAAGCCCGCAAACAGTTTGCTGAAGACAAGCAGACTAAAGCAGACTAAGGATATGGATTACTGGAACCATGTCCTGTGGTCTGATGAGACCAAGATAATCTTAATTGGTTCAGATGGTGTCAAGCGTGTGTCGCGGCAACCAGGTGAAGAGTACAAAGACAAGTGTGTCTTGCCTACAGTCAAGCATGGTGGTGGGAGTGTCATGGTCTGGGGCTGCATGAGTGCTGCTGGCACTGGGGAGCTACAGTTCATTGAGGGAACCATGAATGCCAACATGTAGTGTGACATACTGAAGCAGAGCATGATCAGTATGCAGTATTCCAGCATGATAACGACCCCAAACACACCTCCAAGACGACCACTGCATTGTTAAAGAAGCTGAGGGTGAAGGTGATGGACTGGCCAAGCATGTCTCCAGACCTAAACCCTATCGAGCATCTGTGGGGCATCCTCAAACGGAAGGTGGAGGAGCACAAGGTCTCGAACATCCACCAGCTCCGTGACGTCGTCATGGAGGAGTGGAAGAGGACTCCAGTGGCAACCTGTGGAGCTCTGGTGAACTCCATGCTCAAGAGGGTTAAGGCAGTGCTGGAAAATAATGGTGCCACACAAAATATTGACACTTTGGGCCCAATATGGACATTTTCACTTAGGGGTGTACTCACTTTTGTTGCCAGCGGTTTAGACATTAATGGCTGTGTGTTGAGTTATTTTGAGGGGACAGTAAATTTACACTGATATACAAGCTGTACACTCACTACTTTACCTTGTAGCAAAGTGTCATTTCTTCAGTGTTGTCACATGAAAAGATATAATCAAATATTTATTTTTTTGGCGTGTTCAATTGCAATAATACTTAAGTACAGTCACAAAGTACAATTGCACAAGTATTTTCCACTTCTGGTTATAGAATAAGTGGAACTGAAAGTCCATTCAGAGAAATTTCCTAATTGGTGTACACGAGAGATATTCAAACTATGAATGAATTGTGATACATTAATGTTTAAATGACTGTATCATTATTTTATTTCCAGTTATTAATAAGCAGGGCATCTATTAAAGTAATAACTCGCAGAATGTAAAGCCCAAAGTGATCTAATAAACTGATAAGAGCAGCACCCATTCTAATGGGAATAACGGAACACAGAATACACGTACCAATGTTTTGAACCAACCCCCACCGATTTATTATGCTAATACTGACAGTTATATAGATAAACAGTAGGATAATTGAACAAAGAGAGTAGCAGCAGTGGGAAAAAAAAACAAAACATAAAACGTCGTGCTTGTCACAGTATAAAAGTAGCCGAAGGAACAACAGAAAACTTTAAGGTCAAAAATTCATCAGAGAAGAAAGACTGAAGAAATCAGAAACTGATTTTGCATTGACATTCAGACAGAGAGCCGTTTTCAACAGTAGAATATTATATCATAGTATATGTGGAATTATAATTGTATAAAAGTGTCATTACTTTAAAAAATAAAAAAAAAGAGAAAGAAAGAAAGAAAGTAAATTCCTGGGTGAGAATAAAAAATGCTACAACCCTGCCCTCCCGATAGAAACAAAATCAGTCACACTGATTCAGTGGCTTTCTGTAAAAATGGATACCTACACCTACAGAGAGCAGCCTAAAGCCCAGGAAAGACGGTACTAAAGTACTAAAGCATTACACTACACAGTCGCTGCCTTGCATGAATATTGGCACAGAAAGCTGAAAAGCTTACAATCAGTGTCATGACATTGTTATCTTATGTGCAAATGGCAGATAATCGCACACTGTTGTTGTTGTGTCCTGTCAGGGTGTCCAATGATATTTTGCCTTCACGTTCAGTCCAAAACAACTGCGACCTTTCCAGAAAATGGCACATGCAAACAGCAAAATGAAGAAGTTCTAAGGAAGAGATCTGCATGAGGATGCTTCACAGAAGGCCAAAAAAATTAGGGAACACTTGATCACATGCACATGATCTTTAGAAAGTCAGATGAGTGTTTTTGTTGGTCTGTGATTAGCGGCTAACGCTACTACATGCTAGCAAGCGACACGAAGCGCCGGCTACTGTTGTCACTAAGCCTGCATTTCTGATGCTTACGAAACGGTTAGTACAATATTATTTATACATTTAGTCCCCTCTGAAAGTATTGGAACGGCAAGGCCAGTTCTATTGTTTTCGCTATACGCCGAAGGCATTTGGGTTTGAGATCAAAAGTCGAATATGAGATGATAGTTGAGAATTTAAGCTTTCATTTACTCATATATATATACACCAAGATGTGTTAAACAACTTAGAAAATGGCACCTTCTGTTTGAACCCACTCATTTTTTTTTTTTTTTCAAGTGATCAAAAATATTGGACCGTGTGACTGGCAGGTATTTCTTGATATCCAGGAGTTCCCAGCTACATTGATTGTTTAAAGAATGAATAGCTCTGAATGTCTACTCTTGGTTTGAGCCCTGGGTTTCACCAGTGAAATCTGCATTTGTTGTTAAAAAGATTAAACCGACATGAAGAGCAGAGAGCTGTCTGTGGGAGAAAAGCAAGCCAAATTGCACAAGCATGAAATCAGTACAACAAATTTGGAAAGTCCTGAAAGAGAAAGAAACCGCTGGTGTATTAACAACTAGACATGGGATATGTCAGCCAAGGAAAACAGCGGCAGTTGATGACAGGAACAATGTGAGAAAAAGTGGAAGGTTTTAGACTGGCCAAGTCAATCACCAGAACCTCGAGCAGAATTTCACCTCTTGAAGAGGAAACAAACAACAACTGGAAGACGGTGAGATAAAAGCATCAAAAAATAAAAAGAGAACAGTTTGGTGATGTCACCATCTTGATGCAGTGCAAGAAAGGGATATGCAACCAAATATTAAGTGGTTTTTGCCTTAATTGACTTGAAAACTATCTGTTCCTATACTTTTTCTCACCTAAATATCATGTGGTCCCCACCAAAGGTGCCATGTTCTAAGTTGTTTAACACATCTAGATGTAAATATCAGGAACTGAAAGCAGAAATTCTGATCTATTGTCTCATGTTCATCTTTTGATCTCAAACCCAAATGTCTTCAGCGTCCAGCAAAAACAATCAAATTGCCCTTGCTGTTCCAATACTTTCAAAGGGGACTGTATATTTTGGTAAATTTTTGGTAACGTTGTAAAAGCCCATGAAAAGATCATGTTTTTTTTTGTTGTTGTTTTTTTAAATCCCACATTCATGTGTTAAATATTGTTGAATGGGAATTTAACACAGATAGGATGCAGCGATGTGAGAGTAGAGAGCTGGTGGATGTCAGATAACCTGGGGTCATGGGACTGGAATTTCAGAGGAATTGTATTATTTGCCGTCTCATGTCGCTTGTAGCACCGCGAATGAAAGATGGTCCGTTGCTTTAATTCTTGCTAGCGAACACAAAGTTAATCTCACACACACACATGATTCCAGCCTGAAGATAGTGGTACAGCAGACTTTAGATTCATTTAATCTTATCCTTACCCTTGAACATTTAAAAGAATTTCTGTAGTGTCCGAACAACAGTTCGACAGAACTGAAAGACAACTTTACATCTCAAATCACAAAGGTGACTCACCCCCCTCCCATCTCTCTCTCTCTCTCTCTCTCTCTCTCTCTCTCTCTCTCTCTCTCTCTCCAGTGTATAGGACTCTATGTTACCTTTCCTACACAATCATGGGAGCGGACATAAAACTGTCCTCCTTGGATAAGGTTGAGGGGTTTGGCGGCTGTTCGTCATCACCGATCTCTGTATCCATCTCTACGTGTTCGTAATACGGCGGGGGGATCTCGCTGTCCTCCAAGCCAGAGGTGGTGTTGTGGTAAGTCAGCTTCGGCTGATCGTCCTCATCGTCGCCGTGGTACGAGTCCAAATCCTGTGAGAGACGAAAACAATGATGATGTCGTTTAGTTATACTCGTAACATAAACACAGGAGCAGCTCATAACCAGAGGTTCAGGTGGGGGAGGATGATGTTAATAATGACATAGCCTTAAACAAAATCAAGTTGACAGGCTATCACACCTGACGTATAGGCTACAATCTAGTATGTTATGAACGTTTTGGAATAACCCCATAAGAGACATTCAAGACAAGGTTTACAAGACCTGAACAAACTAACAAGGGAACAGAAAGATGTGTGCTGCGTCCCAATTCGCCTACTTATACTACGCACTAAAAGTGCGAGCTCTTTTTGTGAAGAAAAAATACATACATTTGAGTGTGTAGCAAAAGAGTATGCACGTACTGGGACATAGTAAAGAGAATGATGTTGCCTAGTTACGCACACTAACTCCTCGTTGCATTTCAGCTTATCTTCATTCATTATTCCTTCTAGAATTTATACTATATCGTTTAATTTACCATTCCCTTGATTTAATTTTTTCCACATTCCAGTTACACCTCTCTAAAATGCATCCTCTTATAGCAGTCACAAAACTCCTCCTCCCTCACTCGTGCAGATGTGGGCAGTATTCGCTGAAAAAGGATCCCGAAGATCCACACTTTGAAAATCTACTGGAAATAGCAGACCATCAGGGAACCTTCGGGATCCTCATTACAATGTACGACGACACACTAATTCTAATCTCGGATACTATTTAGGACGGAGAGAAGGCGACTTGGGACGCAGCAGTGGTCTGGTCTCAAAGCCGGCGTCCTCTGTCGTCACGGTCTCATTGAAATTTCGCAAAGAAACTTTCGGTCACAGCTTTATTGAAATCAGACATTATCATCAGATTTCTGATCATAGTTTTGTGGTGTCCGGTGCGTGTCCCTCCCCCATTCATAAACAAAATGTTCATAGAGCAAGCACGGGGCAGAACGATTCGTGCCCCAGTAGGTCTCTTCTAGTGCTTGTTTCAACTACTGTTCTAACCCCTAGCTGCAACTGAAATCTCTATGGAGCTAAATGGGGCAGCTTATATCTATCAAATACCAAAATGCTTACATTGTTGATCACTTAAAAAAAAGGTCATTAGTATTTAAACCAGGGGTCTTCAGTCTTATCCAGAAAGGACAGGTGTAGCTGCAGGCTTTCATTCCAACCAACAGGAGTTACACCGGATTTCACTTGTTTAATCAGTTCGTCTTGGGGTGTGTCTCAATCAGCCCCCTGGCATCCCTAGGTGGTGACTACATTTACATGGACAGCAATAATCTAATTCGAGACCTTATTCTGAAGAAGACAATATTCTGATTAAGGTGTTTACATGAGTGGCTTTTTGAGTACTCCTGTCACGTTCCCGTTTTACACGTTATAGAACATAGAACGATTAACGGCACACGTCATTACGTCACCGCGCCACGCCGTCCGACGTCCCTCCGGAATTTCACGTATCAGCATACAGTTGGTCTTCGTTCTGGAACCGTATACAGTTTTGTGTGTTTCGTTTTTAATTTTTACGAACGCTTTAAGTGCAGTTAATTATTTATCTTGCTGTACGTGCAAATAGACGACTGCTTGAAGCCGTGGGCTGCGTCCCGAACCGCATACTCACCTACTATATGTCGTAGCTAATATACATGTATTACACCTACTATATACTGCAGTAAGTTAGTACGCGGTTTGGGACGCAGCCGTGCTCTCGTTTGCCGTCAAACGTTCGAGCGCTGTCGTGTGTGCACGTGTCCTGTCGCAAAATGCGGTGAAAACTCTCGCACGACGTTAATAGTGTGATTAAGGTGTGTACACGTCGATAATGCGACTCAAACAGGAATACTCCACGGGTCTTGATTTGATTTGTGTTTACTCCAAGTATAATCGCTGTTTACATGCTAGTTTCTTAATCAGAGTAACGTCTTAACCGGGTTAATATCGGATTATTGTTGTCCATGTAAACGTACTGAGCGAATCAGTATATCGTGTCCACGAGCTCGGGCACTGATAAGGACCTTGTCTCACTACACATTGGGACACTCATGACTCAATTTCTGGTGGCACGACTACGCACTCACGCTGTAAAACATCACCGCTGGCATTTTATCAACAACGGGCAGGAGCGAAATCTTCCTGACATTTTATGTCATATAAATTTGTTAGCTTTATCACACGCGTTTCTGTCATGGTACTTCAAGCAGGACCGTAGACTAGCTGGTGGATTTTTTTGAATCATTAAGCACTTATTAGAACACTCGTTAGACTCAAACGAACTGTATATTGCATACAGAATGTCAAATAAAGTCAAAAACCGCTAACGTAAATAATCATGTGAGAGCTACAACAACGATAAGAAGCTACTTACGTTTGTAGACGAACTTGGCTGAGAGTTCGTCCGCCAATTTTTTCAAGCTGAGAGACTTATGAAAATATGACGTTATTTAAAGTAAGGGAACGTCGTGAGCATCGATGCTCCCTGGTTTTTGCGTTGCATTGTGGGATTTTTTTAGGGAGCGTACGTTCCAGTGTACTGACGGATTTTGCGATTGAGACAGCCCTTAAAATGGCCGACTCCCTGATCGATGCCCTGATTACTAAACTACGGAGCCAAGCATCCTTGGTCTCTAACCAGTTCTCAAGTGTGCCTCCAATTTGGCTGTAATGGAAGTGTGCAGCCACAGCAGCCCTTTCTGGAGAAGAGTGAAGACCTCCTGCTTTAAACCAAATAAAATTCATGAAGATATAAATGAGGACTGAAGATTAAAACTTGTGGAACGCCACGAAATGTATGACAAGCCAAAATACGTGATGTGTTCAGAAATGTCTGTGTGTGTGTAAGGGAAAGAAAGACTGTGGGGGTTACAGATAGGAGTGGGTCTTCTCACCGTCACTGGTTCTGCCCTTTGTGTCTCGTAGTACGCAAATGGATCGGTGTTGTTGATGGGTGCCGGCACAGCCTACATCACACACACACACACACACACACACACGCACGCACTCTTACACCAAAGTCACTTAGCCATATAATTCATTTATAACTAGTTTTATTCAGCTCGGCTGAAGATGACCAAATTCCTCAAACAAAGTCACACAGATTGAATCATGTGTAGAGCTTCTGCAGTGGATCGCTGCAGTAATCACAGTATTCCACAAGGTGGTGCTACAGCACTACAACTACAATGACTTGCACAACGAGCTGCTGTTCCTTTCTTATTCTTTCCTTCTATTTTATGAAAAATCCCTCTGTTTCAAAAATGACTGCTCGAGTCCAGAACTCATTGGTGAACAATGAGCGATTTTCATAGAACATGCGTATACACATAATAATACATTAGTATGCGCTTGCGTATTTAAAACACTGCAATACTCCATCATCGTGTGCTGGATTTTGTTTTTTTTCTTAGAACATAACAACAGAACTGCCGGTTTTTCCGTTAATATGTCACCAGTCTGTACATGCAGAGAATCTAACAGTACAGCCTCGAGTGAGGACACTGTCATATAAATCAGCATGAACCTGGATTACATCACCATCATTAACACTCTTCTTCTTCTTCCTCTTATTATTATTATTATTAGCGATGAAGTCTGTATCTGACTTACATTGTAGGAGATCGTAGTGTGCTTCTTAGGAGGTGGAGGCTTGTGAGTAGGAGGACCGCTGTAACACACACACACACACACACACACACACACACACACGATTTAAGAAAGGGTATACAAGATAGTTTAGTGGAAAAGGCTCATCTGTAATAAAAGCTGATATGGTAGATCTTTGAGAGGATTGAAACTACTGCGAGGAGAGGGAATGTCCTGATGATGTTATACTGTAGAATCAAACCAGATTCTGGAAAGCCAACATTTGTGTGCTCGGTGTTTTCTCACCTAACACACACCATTCAGCCCATTACATCCTTGACAGTGTAGAAGACGAGCTGTTTCGTCAAATGAGGCGAAATTGCAGTGCTGGAGTCTGGCATTGTGTTTAACATTAGCTAACAAGCGGAGATGCAGATAACAGCAGGCAGGAGAAAGGAGAGAGGGAGAGAGAGACACAGAGAGATAGAGGGAGAGAGAAAGCAAGAGAGAGGGAGAGAGAGAGAGAGGGAGAGGTGGAGAGAGAGAGAGAAGGAGTGGGAGAGAGTGAGAGAGAAGGAGTGGGAGAGAGAGGGTGAGGGAGAGGGAGAGAGAGAGAGTGCGAGAGGAAGAGAGAGAGAGAGAGGGAGAGGTGGAGAGAGAGAGAGAGAAGGAGTGGGAGAGAGAGAGAGAGGGAGAGGGGGGGAGAGTGCGAGAGGAAGAGAGAGGGAGAGAGCGAGAGAGAAGGAGTGGGAGAGAGAGAAGGAGTGGGAGAGGGAGAGAGAGGGAGAGAGAGAACGAGAGAGGGAGAGGGAGAGAGAGGGCGGAGAGATAGAGCAAGAGGAAGAGTGAGAGGGAGAGATCAAGAGAGAAGGAGTGGGAGAGAGAGGGGGGAGAGACAGAGCGAGAGGAAGAGAGAGAGAGAGAGAGAGAGAGAGAGGAAGAGAGATAGGGGGAGAGAGAGGAGGGAAGAGAGAGGGAGAGAGAGAGGGAGAGGGGGGAGAGAGGGTGAGGGAGAGGGGGAGAGAGAGAGAGAGAGGGGGGAGAGATGGAGAGAGAGGAGGGGGGAGAGAGGGGGGGAGAGAGAGAGGGGAGAGAGAGAGCGAGAGGAAGAGAGAGAGAGAGGAAGAGAGATAGGGGGAGAGAGAGGAGGGAAGAGAGAGGGAGAGAGAGACGGAGGGGGGGAGAGAGGGTGAGGGAGAGGGAGAGAGAGAGGGA
>NC_030416.2:10571567-10586567 GCF_001660625.3 Ictalurus punctatus | reverse complement strand
TGTATGAAAAGTGAAGGTCACTGGAGATAAAAGCTGGAATGGGGAATATGTGTATGTGTATGTGTGTGTGTGTGTGAAGAAAATGGCAGAATGAAAAAGTGCCAGAATTCAATACATCCCTACCAAAATCTTCATCATCAAAACAGCATCTTCATACATCCAGACTGGAGTATGAGCGTATGAGCGTACTATTTATACTTAATAAAAAGCAAACGAGTGTACGTGTGTATAGAATATATAAGATGTGTGTGTCACGTGTCAGCTGCGCAATGCATAACATCATTCAGATGCAGCTCAAGAGCTTCGAATAACGCTCACATCGAACGTCAGAATGGGGTGGGGGGTGGGGGGGACGACAAAAAATGTGATCTTTGACCATGAGATTCATGGGGTGGGGGTGGGGTATTTCAGAAACTGCTCGCATTCTGAGATTTTCACGCACGACAACGTACAAACTCTAGAGTTTACACAAAAAGTTTACACACACACACACACACACAAAAATAAAACAACAACAAACAAAAAACCACACTGTTGTGACAGTGACAGTTCTATGGGGAGAAACGCCTTGTTGATGAGAAAGCTCAGAGGAAAATGGGCAGATTGGATAAAGCTGACAGCTAAAGCTAAAGCTACATGATATATATATATATATATATATATATATATATATATATATATATATATATATATATAAAAAACTCAAACAATCACTCTTTACAACCGTGATGCTCAGAAAAGCATCGCAGCACATCAAACCTTAAGGGATCAACAATCTGAGGCTACAGTGGACACAGACTCATTAAAACTGGTAATAAAAAGTAGAAAACTGACAGAGTGTATGTTAAGACAGTGGTTTTCAAAGTGGGGGCTGCAGCCCCCTTGGGGGCCGCCAGGGGGCCTCAACAATTTGGTGTGAAAACTAAATTCTCACTTTCAGACAACCACACACACAATCAATTCCTAATGTAATGTAAAGATGTAAGATGTCATTATTAATAAATAAAAAAAAGGGGGGATATATTCAGAAGTCTGTATTTTGAATGTGTTTTAAAGACATCTTGCAAAAGGGGGCCTCGGTCAAATGTTAATGCCATTTGAGGGGCGTTGCCCTGGAAAAAGTTTGGGAACCCCTGTGTTAAGACATTAATACTGATTAATACATTACAACATTCATTTTTGATTGTTATAGAAACGTGAGGATTCTTGTTCACATCTTTTACTCTTTTTATCACTCACTTTTCTCCCCTTTTCCTGTTGATCAGAATAGCACCCCTAAAGACTAAAAACGTGTTCCACCGTCGCTCTGTTGTTTCTGCGCCGCTTTGTTTAAGGCAGCTTCGAAGTTTTTCCCGCCTTGTTCAAAACTCTCTTGGTCTTAAGTAAGACTTGAAGTAAACGATGTGCCGGCCTTTTAAGTCGTTACACGCGTTAGACACACGCGAGTCACGTTCAAATAAATGAACTAGAGCGTGTCGATGGGGAAACAAACTCTGAGCTTGCTAATAAAGAGCGGCCTAATTGCTGACTCGACGGCTTTAACGTTTAGACTGGGTGTGATGAGTTCTCAGTGTACAAAGACTGAGAGAGGGGGATTTCATTTTACTTCTTGCCAATATTAAGATTGCCGATGTGTGTATTAACGCTTAATTTCGATTCTCGCATGTCATGTTTCTATATAGGCACTCGGTGTTATAACTAGTAGGTTTATTAATAACAGTTCTCATTCCAGTAATGAGAGAGAGAGAAGGGGGGGAAGGGGGAGATATTACATTCTCCACATATCAGATGATACCACTCATAATGTTTTCTTCATAACTAACATGAGTGTGTGTGGAATTTACTCCAACCACTTCAGGCACGTACAGCAATCCTTTTGTGTGTGTGTGTGTGTGTGAGCGTGTGTTTAGTGCTGTTGTTTTCGCTTAGTCGATGACTTTCACAACACTGTGCCCTGAGTGTTTTCTTTCTTACTTGTTAAGCCAGTTTTGATGCACCTCTATGGCAAATGAACTGGAATCTTATAGAAATGCGTGTGTGGCCTTTGCTCTTCTAACTGGAAAGATAAAGGCAGCGTGCAGAGCAGCCAGTGCAGAGGCTGTAATTCAGTTAACAGGCCTGATTAACCCGAGTGTTTATTACTGATGAGAAAAGCAGCGCTGGAGTGTTGTTACAGACAGTGAGACATGCAGCACTACACTGGTAGACACTGTAATCATGCTGGCATACAAAGCAAATAAAAAAATAATACGACTACAAGCAAGGTACTTCATCAAAACTGTCTGTGTGTGTGTGTGTGTGTGTGTGTGTGTGTTTGTGTATGTAGGAAAACCCGTCTGCCAGATCAAGGCTTAATGGTGTTAGATTACAAACATGCTTTCTGTATGAGTGGAGAGTGCCACTCTCCTAACAGAGGGAGGGAGGGAGGGAGGGAGAGAGAGAGAGAGAGGAAAACACACACACACACACACACACTCTAAACACACATTCATTACTATCACTACTTTGTCTTGGTTTGTTTTTATTTAGACTAATATCTGCATCTCCACCAATAATCTCCTTTTATATAACCAACATGGAACTATGACAATACATAGATGAAGCAAATTACTACAATTACCACAAACATAGCAATAATAATAATAATAATAATAATTAAAGCTGCAAGCAGTTTAAAGGGCCCAAGCACCAAAGGCGCAGCAAGCGCAATGCGGAGCCTGAAGAACACAAAGGAGAAACAGAATGTACACGAATGAATAAAAGATAGGTTCACAAGCACAGCTGAGAATCAGATTGAACAGGAAATGAACAGAACAGAAGCATTTATTTGCATGCCACGAGGTTGAGAGGTTAGTGCAAGGCTGAGCCTCAAAAGAAAGGAACCCAAAGACAAAACATTACGCAAACTTTCAAGAACTTGCACCACATGGGACTCGAACCAAGGACCTTTAGAATTAATGCTTGCTGTTTATCACAAAAACATCTCATTTTGGACAATGTTTTCAAGTTATGATTCTAGAACACTAGGAGGCGCTGTTTTTAATTTTTTACATGTACCTAGGGGACATGCTATGAACGAACCCTTTGAAATTTTGTGCCGGCATGTCAGTTATTTTAAAAGATATTACAATATATGACAATTTTCGAAATGGCCAACAGGTGGTTTGTCCGATCCTTGCAAGATTGTTATCCCCAGATTCGCCACGACCCAATGGATCTGTAGACACCAAGGTCATAATTTTCTGTCAAAGTATTCAAAAGTTAAAACGCAAAAAGAATCATTTTTCAAACCTCATGACCTGTAGGTGGTGCTGTTCTCAAATTTGGCACGGACCCTCGGATCGTGTGTAGTACCAAGAATCATTAGGAGCGATCAAAGTCTGGCCGAGATTTAGATTTAACATCGTTAAATCGTTAAAACATTGTTAAATCATAACTTTTGAATAGATATGAGTATAAAAATTCTGTTCAGTTATTTTTGTACCGCTCTGTCCACTGATCATCTCAGCCAAATTTGGTAAGAACTGGGCAAAATTTGAATGAGAAGTAGCGAATTAAACTGAACACTGTACATTTCAAAATGGTGACTACTGTAATGGGTGGAGTCTTAATGTAATTTTAATCAGCATGAGGAGACTAGTCTGATGAACTAAATTTCTTTTCTCTGGGACAAAGTGTTCAACAATTATAACCATTTGAATAGTGAATTTTTAAACTAGTGGTGGCGCTATAGAGTTGGTCCTAGAGAGGCCACGATTGGTCGACACACTACTCATGGTCATATCTATGAGTGTGCCAAATTTCATCAGGTTCAGAGGGCTGCCATAGACTCCCCGTGGGGAAGAATAATAATAATAAGAAAACTAACTAACGGTGCTCGTACCCTAATAAGGAGGAGAAGGAGTAGCAAAAAAGCTGCGTTTGACAAAATCCAAGATCTATCTAATTAGGTGAAAAATGATGTCAGAGGATATGTTGAACTTGTCTCAGGGAACCCAGAGATGCCTGGCTTTTAAATTTTGGATACACGGTTCAAAAGTTATGACCATAAACGTACTTCCAAATTAGGCCCAAATTTTACCCAATGGTGGCGCTAGGGCATTGGCAGGACTTGGCTCAAATTTGTTCAGAATGTTCCTTAGATCCTCCCCAATCAGTGTGCCATTTACCAGACAGTTCTATGGGCTGCCATAGACATCTCAAGAAGAAGAAGAAGACAAAGACGACTAGACCCCTTTATCATCATCATAATAATAATAATAATAATAATAATAATAATAATAACAATCAATCCACCTACTAGCATGTTTTTGTGAGATGAGAGGAAACTGGAGAACCCAGAGGAAACCCACTGAACATGTGAAACTCGGCACAGAGATTAGCTCAGGACTGAACTGGGACTCTGGAGCTGTGAGGCAGCGATGCGACCAGCTTTTGTTGACACTTCATTTTTGTTGTTCTTTTTATCTTTTTCAATTTGTTGTTCTTTTTTATCTTTTTCAATTTGTTGTTCTTTTTTATCTTTTTCATTTTGTTGTTCTTTTTATCTTTTTCATCTTGTTGTTCTTTTTATCTTTTTCATTTTAGTATTCCATGTTCAGTCACCTGAGCTTTGGCAATAGCAAATGCACCTGTGTCATATGCTAAGAAGACATGTTTTAAATTGAGACTGAGAGAAAGAACGTGTGTGTGTGTGTGTGTGAGAGAGAGAGAGAGAGAGAGAGAGAGAGAAAGAGTGAAAGACTATGATATGACTGGCAGGGTAAATTTAAAGAAGAAACAAAAACACATTTTTTTTAACCTCAGATGATATTGCATATCTGCTGTGTGACACATGGCATTAGTGTAACAGATGCAGCCATCCAAAGTTCTCTCTCTCTCTCTCTCTCTCTCTCTCTCTATTTATCAATCCCTCCCATGACTGATCTAACTCCCATTTCCCACCGAATGAAGGAAACATTCAGAATATATGTGTGCTTTTATGATCGGACTTGACCTATCAGACAAACGCACTGTGTGTGTGTGTATCACCTCATACGTCATATGTATACACAGAGCTAATGTGAGTCGAGACCTAGACACAGACCATGCATTTCTACTGGCTGAGGATTAAACCAGTGTCAGCGACTCTGAGTCTCCTTCTGTGTGTGTGTGTGTGTGTGTGTGTCTCCAGGGGACAGTGTGGTTTCCGCCAGCTCAAATTAAGGCATGAGACATTTGCCACAGGAGGAGTCCAGACCCCGGTTTTCATCCTTTACAAGGTCACTGTTCCCCCCACCCCCACCCTCTTTCTCGTGCACACGGATACAAGCACACGCACATGCACACACACGTACGCACACACACACACACACACACAGCTGCTACATAAAGACATAGCTGAAATATTTATTCAATATGGATTTACAAGCGTGACCGTATTCCTGCCTCCTCTCTGTGTGGCGTATTCTCCACGTGCTTTAGGGGGTTTCCTCCGGGTACTCCGGTTTCCTCCCCTAGTCCAAGAAACGTGCTGTAGGCTGATTAGCATCTCTAAATTGTCCGTAGTGCGTGAACGCGTGTACGATTGCGCCCTGCGATGGGTTGGCACCCCATCTTTTGCCCTGAGTCCCCTGGGATAGGCCCCAGGCTCCTCAACAACCTTGTGTAGGATAAGTGGTAAAGCAAATAGATGGATGGAAGGAAGTGTCACAATAAAAATGAAGGAGGAGCCAAAATGCCAAGGCTTGCGGTAAAGAAAATGTATATTGTCCATTTGGGGTTGTTCGCCCAAAAAGTTTGGGAAGCCCTACACTAGGATGTCTGAAACAGTACAACTGGCATCATTCAAAGCTGTGTGTGTTTGTGGATGTGTGTTTAGAGTGCGTAAGGACTGCTGTGTGTTTGTGTGTGCGTGTTTCTGTTGGACTTCTTGCCCAGGGCCCAAACAGCCTTGCTTCTAAACCGACAACCTCGTGATTACTGAGCCATTACCCCAATTACACTGCATCAGCGAGCTACAGAGGTGTGTGTGTGTGTGTGTATGTGTATGTTTACCTGTTAACTCGGAATCATTCGGCTTCATTAGAGAGCATTCATGCGTTCTAGAGCCGTAATTGCTGTATTTTCATGACACTCCAAACCCTCTCCTGGCATTAGCGTGCGCCGACTCAGACCAACAGCCCTGTCTCTCTGTCACCCTGAAAAACCCGCATCCACCCCAACACGCCTCTGAATATCCCAACCCCATACGCATTACTGTTCTACACTACCTCAAAGCAGCAATTACAGAGACAGTGCACACACACACACACACACACACAGTGGTGAGATTGCTTGTGTAAGTGCAGTGATGTGATGACTGAACTGGCTGTGTGTATGTGTGTGTGTGTGTGTGTGTGTGAAGTTTGTCCCGGACTGAGAGCCTTTCCACACCATAATATGCCGTGGCTATAAACAGCAACAGAGGTGCAGATGAAGAAAGAAGCTGTGTGTAATTGGGATTTTTTGGGGTGACTTCAGCATTAATCAGTGTCACACACTAACATTCCCACGTGTCCTTTGTGTCCGTTTCCTCGGCTTCATTTTCCCGTCTTCCCTCTGGCTCTCTTGGGGTTTTATTGGCATAACTTTCACAGCGTATTACTAAGGCAGTCACGGAAGAACACGTTAGAGCAGGGCGATCATCTGATGCTGTATTTTCAATTACGGATCAGTTGCGAAAGCAGTGTTAATAAAGAGGAGGCGATGCTTAATGCACCTGCGATAAAACGTCGTGGTAGTCTTCTTCAGTGTTGCTCTTAAATAAACTGAAACCGGTTGGCTTTACGATTCGCTACATCTGCTGCCATATATCATTTCCATGAATCTAATTTCTCTTGCTTAAGGGTCAGGTGGTCCAATAATTGCAAAGTTGGTTGCTTGACTGTTTTGTATTTGTTTTAAATTACCTCTATGTATTGGCATTACAAATCCACCAGTTTTTGTTATTGTTGTTGCGTCATTTTATTTCACTTGGGTTAACTACGACGGCCATCTTTGTATCATGGCACACAATGAATTTTGGTTATACAGCTGTTTTACGGAAACCTCGAATATCTCGTCTCCTAGCTCCACGGAACAAAAACTGATCTGTAGAGCACATTCTTGTCCCTTAGATTTAGAACTTAAGTCCAAATGTAATGTTCAAGATTCAGATTGTAATAGGAAGGGTTCGAGTCTCGAGTCATTTTTAGTATACACGCTCCAAATCAACCAGCCTTGCAACATCTCTGCTCATGCGGCTTCATTTGCGTCCTGTTGCCTACCGAATTCAATTCCCTAGTTAATCATGCTCCCGCTTACCTCACTAACCTCTTGGAGAAATACACCCCTCCCCCACTTACTGCGATCCTCCTCAGCAGATCTACTAGCAATACCGGACGTGAACTTAACCACCATGAGTGGAAGAGCCTTTAGTCACATTGCACCTAAGCTCTGGAATTCCCTTCCCCATCACATCTGCAACCGTGAATCCATTTCAGGATCCAAAAGGTCTTTAAAAACTCACCTCTTCAGGCTTGCATATTCTCTGTGACACGGTTACATAATACTTTTTTTTATCTAAAATATTGTGTTTTAGTATTTTATGAATTGTATTTGCATGTTCTATTTGTGAAGTGACCTTGGGTGTCATGAAAGGTGCTGATTTTTTGTTTTTGTTTTTAATAAAATGTATTATTATTATTATTATTATTATGTGCATTTCAGGTTTGATGCAATTAAAAAAAAAAAAATTTCCCTCATTTAAGGTTGAATATCTCTGGTGGGGGACCAGATACGAACCTGAAATTTTCACAGAAATAAGTCCTCTATAGTAGCATTCTGCTGTGAAAAAATTGTGAGTTTGAGATTAGAGGTAAACTCTGCAGGACAGTGGACCTCGAGGGCCAGATTTGAAGAACCAGCCTGATCTTTCATGTTGGTACAGGTGTACAGTTGCTGTGCGTGAATAGATTTGATCCAAATATGGAATTACAGTGTTCAGTTTTACAAATGAACATTGTCAGAAACAGAGCTGTGGTGATGTTTCTCCTGCGATAAAAGCAGTAAGTGACCACAGATCAGATTTTGTTCTAAGCCGCCAGGACCATCCTGAGACGAGATCTTTGAGGTTTCTGTAAACAGCTGTATAACCAACATTTGTTGTGTGCCACAACACAAAAATGGCGGTCGTAGTTAAACCAATTAAAATATACTGTTTTTAAAAAAACAACCTGGTGATTTTGCAATGCCGATACATTGGAAATCAGAATTAAAAACAGCACTGCAAAATCAACATTCATTGGACCCCTTGACATGGAGTGACCCTTATCGTAATTGCTCAGACTATGTTCTTGAGATCGAACAACGCAAACTTGTTTTAACACCGACATTGCAAATGAAATTAACAATACAATTATGAAAACAATCATCATAAATTGTCCCAGAGGCATTTTGCTCAAACATTTCGCTGCATTTTTGTCACATTAACTTCAAGGAAGAGAGGGGGGGGAAAAAAAAAAAAAACCAGAGAGAGCATGGTGGAATGACGATTCAACTGAACTAGAAATGAATAAAAAAGGACAATGTGTCCTTCATAATACATTTGAGAAAACTTTGAATCATGTGATTGCTGTGGTATAAGATGGGGGGGGGGGGGGGGGGGGCATGATTATTTTCTATAACGGTGTAGATAAGGAGGAGCGCAGTGTACTTCTGTAATAAATCTAGAGGTCTAGTACACACAGTTCCAAGCTTGTTTTCCCTTTATTTGCCTCACTTCATTGTTTCTGTAGCAAGAACTAGCGGTGCTAACGGATATGGCATTAAAGATATACCCCCTGCTCTGGAAAAACTCTTCTTTCTGATGCTCGGCAAAACCGTCAGCCTCCATCGACCTCCTCTTGGTTTCCCTGCTCTACAGCTGATTCCATCTCACAGGAAAGACAACATAATTGGGCCGTTTACACGTCCCACTTCGTAGGTAAATAATTACTGATTACTGCAGTTCCTCTTCTGATGTGTATGTGTGTGTGTGTATATACATACATACATACACATATATACATATATATATATATATACACACACACACACACACATACTTATTTCTCTCTCTCTCATTCTCTATTTCCTCTTTCTTCATATCACGTGAAGATATTTTAGTATAATGATGATCATAAAATCTGAACCTATACGCGTGCAATGTTTTTCTCTCTCCCTAATCCGGACATTTTGTTCTGCTGTCTCTTTCGCCGAACCAGTAACACTTACTCAGCACACACACCTTAATAAGGCACTATCCCCATGTGGAGGAGTCGAGGGTAGCGCAGAGGTCATCAGGGGCCGACGGGGGTGGAGGTAATTGAGAGGAGGTTTTGAGTGCGTACATGGCTGCACAACTACGTATAAGTGTGGGTTTGGGTGCATATTTGTGTGTGTGTGTGTGTGTGTGAAAAACCTGAGGGGTTATTTAAATAGCTGAGTGGGATTAGAGCACCATAATAACAGCCAATCTGCATATACAACCAGAGGGCTGAGCAAGCAGGAGGCAAGCATGCTAAGCCTGTTAGAGACCGATACAAGATAGCCATGCTTTCTTGCTCTCGCTCTCGCTCTCGCTCTCTCTCTCTCGTGAGTCATGACCTCGTCAACCTTCCACACCGTTCACATCTACTTCCAGAAAGAGAGAAAATGCCTTCATGGCAACTGCTGTACTCTTAATGATTCCTGTGTGACACTGATCCCGGGCACAGAGTCAATGCCACTCTCACTCTTTCACTCTTTTTCAGTCATACACATGCTTGCGTGCAAAATGAAGGACATAAATCAAAGCACTTCCTTACAGCCTTTAAAAAAAAACAACAACAACAAAAAAAAAATAACAACAACAGGGCTATAATGGGAATAAAGGAAGCAATATAAAGACTTCTGACATTTAATAAATCAAAGCAACTGGTCAGTTGCCTGTGGCCCCACGTTCCTTATTAACACTATTACATCAAACTGCTTCCTTATCACATCCACAGAAGGAAAAAAAAAGCCCCACAATATTAAAATATCACTGCATCTGACTACTCCAAGCTTTTAGTGCTGCTACTGAAGCAGGGGTCTCCGGGCAGAGCGCCACGGTTACGGTCTCCTGGGTGACGACACAATGTGAGAGGCTGAGAGATAATATCGCTCTTTCAGAAGACAGATTTGAATTCTATGCCATCGTATACTAACAAGTACCTGTAAGGTTTATATCTGGGGTTTGTAATAGTTGTGGACATCAGATTGGATTTGACAGACTGGTTTTGTGATTAGTGGTTAGCACGTTTGCCTCGCAACTCCGGGGTTGGGGGCACGGATTCCTGCCCCTGCCCTGTGTGCACGGAGTTTGCATGTTCTCTCGGTGCTTCGGGGGTTTCCTCCATACAGACACGATGGTGTTCATTGATTATGACAGTATTAGCATGAAAGAACCTGATCTGTCTGAGCAGAGTGTGCAGATGAAGGAGAGACTACAGCTCTCTTTAGGCAGAGATGAAGTGAGGGCTAATTCCTAGTAGTCACTATCAGGAGGTAGTTGAACGGCATTGTGGGTAACCCATTAACCAAGGTGAAAATCCTTCTCAAGGAAAGAAGCTTAGATGTAGTTGAAGATTACATGTTGATTATATAAAATTAATATGCAAGTCGGTCACCAACGACAACGACGACGACTTCATCCAGCAACATGCCCGTATACTGGTGGCATACACGCCGAAGACGCTTTTTGATGTGAGCAATGCGTCTGAGTAAGCACACATAGCTTTGAGGTTAAGCTGTGTGACAAAAAACGCAAGTCAAACGGTCACAACGTGAAAATGATTTTGATTCGTTAAGTCTTAGTCCTGATTATTCCTTTTTTGTTTTGATTATTCCTCAGACACAGAAATCCGTGCCTAAGGCTGCTCTGTATTATTCTCTCACGTCGCTGCATGAACTATCTCTGGCACAGCAGACGTTTCCTCTTGCTCTCTTGACGTGGCTCAAGGGCTAATAGCACTTACTGGCGGAAACACTAACGAAACAAGATCAATCCTTTAAAGGGATATGAGCTAGTCTCTGAAAAATTCATCGGCACGTCTCGCATTCTCGTCGTCTGGAGGAGGACAGGGATAAAAGGGAACGCGGAGCTCCGGTGGGCTTTTTTTTTTTTTTTCGGCCTGTTCACAGAATGTGCCTGCTCTCTCTCACCTCTTAACAGAACAGGCTACTGTCAGAGCTGATTAGGTAAAGACACTGGAGGCTTTCTCGACCCTGATGCGACCTGACATGGCAGTGCTGAGCATATTTATACATTTATGTAAGGTGAGATCACATTAGCTTTCATATGAGTTGGCACCAGTCGTTTGAGAGCAGGACTCTAACAAATCTCAGGACCAAAGCTGCCATAAGTCTAAAGGCTCCGGTACTTAAGCCTGATGCAAAAGTCTGCACGCTGTCTGAGGCTGGACTCCGGGGGTATAATCAGATCTAAAAACAATATCCGATCGCTCCACCGTAATCCAATCTACACAATTTTCTTTTTACTCCAAATGAATTCACTCAGCCATGACATTTCTAGTGTCCATTGGTTGCTTCGTATTGCATTAGAGCTATAAGGACAAGTAATGGAAAATATTACACATCATACATCTTCCATACCGCTTATCATTACGTAGGGTCGAGGGGGAGCATCACAAGGCGGTGGATATCCTGGATGTGGTGCCGACCCAACGCTAATTTGCACACTAGGGATAATTTAGAAAAGCTATTCAGCCTACGACGCATGTCTTTGGACTGGGGGAGGAAACCGGAGGGCACCCCCAAAACACAGAGAGAACATGCGAACCCTGCACACACATTGCATAGGCGGGAATCGAGCGAACAATCCTGGAGGCGTAGGGCAAGCGTGCTGGCCACTAACCCCCCCTTACCACCCCCGTTCAATCCATACATATCTTCTTAAAACCACATCCATTCATCATTCACATCGAACAGACTCAATACATGAGAATGACTTCCCCAGGTAGCTGAAAACTATAACGTTGTTCGGGTAACCATCTTGCACGACTAGAATCAATTCTTTTCCCCCTTAGTACACTTTGATATAACTTCCTAAGCTCCACCTTCTAAAAATGTGCAAATGAACATCCACTTTGAACTCAAGTTTGAACATACTCATTTTCAAAGTGGTTTATTTAGAAGTGAGATTAGTTATTTGAAGCTAAAGGTCCTTGTTAGCTACACTGGCCTTGTAATTCCCATGCAAAATTAAAGACAGACTTTGAACGCCAGCCATCTTCACTTGACTACGTTGGGAGAGTGGGGGGAAAAAAAAAAAAGAAAGAAAATTGCTTACATTTAACTTTTTTTTTTTCCCTCCAAACTGGTCATTTGAGTTCAGGTATACATGTTGTATAAGTGATGCCGTTCTGTTTGCAGCAGACAGGAATGGCCCTGCCTTTGTGCTTCATTGAAGAAAGGTCTGCGGTTGTAAAAGTGCATCCGGTTCCTTGGGCTGTGTCAGGATTTTGCCTGTTCTCATTCAGGCCAGTGTACGACAAATTTAACAAATGATCCCAATTTGTAGTCTCTACATACCAAGTGGGTGTTTGTGCACACTTTAATGGAAGGCCCTCTTGGCAATGAATGAACTGGCCGCGGGACAAGAACGATTTTACATTGTACATACAAGCTGGGCCGGTTCTTGGCATAGACCTTAAAGAGTTGCCTTGGGCGTCATCGAGAGAGAGAGGCATCATGTTGCCCCATCAAATGTACCACCAGTGCTTCCTCTTCCAGATGGGAACCCTGATTTAGCTACGATACAGAGGAGAATCGATGTGCACAGCACACACTGTTACCTGTTTAAACATAACGTTGGTTGGAATTGTACAAAGCATCAAATTTTCATTTTTTGTTCTGTTTATTCAGTATGTGTTTGAATATTCAGACTGCTGATGTGAGATGAAAACATCACTGATGGTACCATGCTAAAACTTGCCTTGGGCACTAAACGTGCATCAAAGTGTGTGAATGTTCCTGTACTTAATAGCATATGGTAGCAGTGAAACAGTGTACAAAGCAGTGTGTCTGGAAGAGTAATTGTAGCTTTCCATCTAACTGGTACTGCATGTGCACTTACTTGTCTTGGTGATGTCACCTGAAAGGTGTGCTTAGAGTAAGAATATTCTGTGGTGTCACAGAAACCACAGTTCAAGTCAGGACACAAGAAAGGACAGGTTGATCAAGTAAACGCTCATGATGCCGCTCCTCTAAATAAGTAGCAAGATAAAATTAACATAAAGACGAGGCTACTCTGATCAAGACTAAAATCGTAAACACAAAATGTGCCCTTCTCGGAGCTGACACGAGCAGAAATACTTCTAACCTCGTGAATTAACTCGATGGTGGTTCTTCGGTGAGGTCAACAAAACAGACAGGGGAAGTGTAAAGAGCTAAGGCTTGTACTTCAGCATGTTGGAGTCTCTTGGCACTGACAGTAGCAATGTGTTCACTCAGGCATGTTTAAACTGTGACCTGTGAGATTGTGATAACCATTAAACACTTTTTCCTCTGGCCTGGGCGATTCCATCTACCCCATACGTGAGTAATGGACTTCGTGTCAGTCCCTCCAGGATTCTGCCATCGCAGAAACGAACGCAAAAGCGGGCAAACTTTTCTGCGATTTTTCAAAATGACCACAGACCTTCCGCAGATTTGGGCCGAGACACGTCACGTGACGTCATCACGACGCGTATTCAGCCAACGCCCTCTTCGGTTCGCGGGCGTCGAATAGCTAAAAGGTCTCATTTTGTAGGTGCATAAACAAGCTCCAGTGAGTCCAGAATGCAGCTGCAAGAGTCCTTACTAGAAGCAGAAAATATGACCACATCACTCCTATCTTATCCACATTGCACTGGCTTCCAGTAAAATTTCACTTTTATTATAAAATACCACTACTGACTATAATACTACAATAAAGTATATAGTACTATTATACTATATATAGTACTATAATATAGTACTATTAAAATACTACTATAAAGCACTAAATGGTCTCGCCCCACAGTACCTGAGTGAACTTTTGGTCTTCTATGATCTGCCACGCCTACTTCGATGAAAAGATGCAGGCTATTTGTTGGTACCTCGAATAGTGAAGGCTACAGCAGGGGGTAGGGCTTTCTCTTACAACGTCCCACAGTTATGGAACAGCCTTCAAATTAGTGTTCAGGACTCAAACACAGTCTCGGTGTTTAAGTCTAGGCTGAAAACATATTTGTTTACTCAAGCTTACCATGAATAGACTTTCTTTCACGCAAAGTACACAGTCTTATCCATCGTGGGATAGTAAGCAGTCCTAACAATCTCTCCTTCTCTTTACCTACCTCTCCCTCTATCCTTCTGTCGAGCCACGCG
The DNA here is from genome assembly GCF_001660625.3 of Ictalurus punctatus. Taxonomy (NCBI): domain Eukaryota; kingdom Metazoa; phylum Chordata; class Actinopteri; order Siluriformes; family Ictaluridae; genus Ictalurus; species Ictalurus punctatus. The sequence goes on along the minus strand of NC_030416.2, from coordinate 10,572,137 downwards.
TGATTTTATGGAGATGCCAGTGATCCTGGACCTGCCTGATCCATCCTGATGTCCTATCTCTGGATGGCGCTCTCATCAACTGGAGGCTACGTTCTGCTACTGAGGACTGTGTTTATATATTTATGTAAAGCTGATTCGAGACAACGTCCGTTGTTAAAAGTGCTACACAAATAAAAATGGAATTGAATTGAATTCACCAGCAAAAAATCCGTGCAAAACAATTTCGTCCAATTGCATTCTCGCTAATCCAAGTAGTCTTCTGCACAAAAACCCATTTCAAAACGCAGCAACAAAATCGACCATTTTTGACCGCAACAATCATCAAAACTCCAGGAAATCCTGTACAGACCATCATATAGTATTGCAATATGTCTGATACTCTACGACGTCACTGAAACACTCCCCGTGGGTAGTCAATCTTGTTTGGGGAACAATAACCATGACACAAACAAGATTCTACTATTCACTTTAGTAGTGAGCTATAAAAGCACACAGATAAGGCCTGAAATATGTGGCCTCACAGACCAAACATCAGTCTAAACCATGACTCAATGCATTCATATGGTTTCG
>NC_030416.2:10561567-10569067 GCF_001660625.3 Ictalurus punctatus | reverse complement strand
ATTCAGATCTGCTCTGTTGCCTTTAAGGCATTTTGTTACAACTTTGGAGAAATACTTAGGATCATTGTCCTGCTTTGTGACCAAGTTGTGACCAAGCCTCAACCTTCTGGCTGAAATGCACCAGTCTCTCTCTCTCTTCTTTTTTTTTTTTTTTTTTTTGCAAAACACCTCCACAACATGATGCCGCCACCCCCATGCTTCACAGTTGGGATGTTCGTTCTTATTAAAAGCCTTGCACTTTTTCTTTCATAGCACAGATCATTATAACCAAACAGTTTAATTTCTTTTCATCTGGCCAGAGGACATTCCTCCAATCACCTGCCTAGGTGTATGTAAACATTTAGCCCAAACTGTACACAGATGCATGCATACCATGCATGGATGGACTGATGGAGGTGGATAGGTATGTAGGTAGACCTTTCCTTTTAATATGAATTTACTGCTTGTTAAAAATATTCCATAATACGGCAGATTATACATGGTCTATCAGCATGTATACACGGTTCTTTGGCTGGTTTAACAGTTCTAGCTTCTATTTGAAATCTGGGTTCACTTACTGGGACAAGATGAAAAAACCTCCGCCCCCTGTACACACTCACATGCACAAATTAATCAGGCAGATTAACTGAAGCAGACAAACATGTGCGGTAATCATCACTGCATGTAAAACACATCCATACACCCTGTAACAAACCCATTAACATACTGCTCCGAGTGTGTGCAGTGCATATGCAGCTCAGAGCCTGAGCACTATACTGTATGTGTGTAATCGCTGAGTGCCAGAGCCAAAGGTAGAATGTGTGTGTGAGTTTCTGGATGAGTAATAAATACAAAGGCCCTGATTTACGATGGTCCCGAATAACGTGTGCAAAGAGATAAACGCTCAAAAAAAGAAAAAAGGATGCTCCACAAAGAGTAACTGCGAATTACAGCACAAACGAGGAAACGGTATGCTAATGAGGTGTTTCAGTGTGGTAATGTCAAATGGAGCCTAAAACTGAAAAACTGCATCGAATACAGTAGTACATACGAAATAGGGCTTGTTTTGTCCATCGTACATTTGAATGGAAATCTTTTCATAGCTTCCGTTATAAAAGGTATGGATAATATTCGTACTCGTAAACGATGCTGATTTTCGATGTGTGAACATATGGTTCTAATAGCAGGTTGTACAGGATTTCTGCGGAGAAAAATGCTCGATTTTGCTGCGGAATTTTAAAAAAAATGAATTCGAATTTCTGGAGGGTTTTTTTTTTTTCGGCGGGAAACTACCTGAATCGGCGAAATCGAAACTGCGCAGTGACGTTTGTTGGTAAACGAGACCTTTTAGCCGTGCTCGTGTTCGACACGGCGTTGGCTGAATGCGCGTTGTGACGACGTCACGTGACGCGCCTTGGTCCAAATCCGCGATTTGACTGAGAATGATCGCAAGGTCCTCCGAATATTGCGGAGGATTTGCTTGATTTTGCATTTCTGCTTTCGCGAAAATCGCGAAAACCTGGCGGGATGTAATATGAAATAATATTTTGTTTAAAAAAAAAAAAAAACAACAACTTTTTGATCATTTTGAGATATAATCTTGAATCATATTCTCGGTACTAAAACCCGAGTGAGTCACAGCCAGAGCAGATGCATGGATGAATGACTGACAGTGAGAATGTGTGTTTAAGTGGTAATAAGCAATATGACTGTCTGTTGTTGCTGAAGGAGATGGAGGAGGAACCATGTGGCTAGGGAACAAAGGACAAACAGAGAGAGAGAGAGAGAGAGAGAGAGAGGAGAAAGGAAATAGAGGCATCATCACTCTGCCCGCTAGCTTTCCCAGCTGTTCTTTCTCTCTTCCATCCCTTTTTTCCCCCCTGTTCCACCCTCCTTCACATCATCCACCCTCACCCCACCACCCTTCTCCAGTCTCACCCCCTTGCACTCACTTCCCGATGCTCTTGCTCTCTTTCCCCGGTCCTCGTCTCCTCCACATTCTTTCTGTGACTCAGTGAAACAGGTCAAGTGTTGCAGAATTTCCCCTGCAGCTCGACCTGGCAAATATAAGACCGACTCTCTCTTATATAAACACACACACACACACATGCAGAAAGAGTGCAGCGCGTCTCAGGACGAGCGCATGGCCTCTCACTCAGGCAAACGACATTAAATAGCGTTTCAGTCGCGTTCCGCAGAAATAAGAAAACGCTCCCTGAACCATGTAATCATATCTCTGAGCTTGTCATAGAAGATTTGTGCTTTGGAGTGTTTGTGCGAGTGCGTGTATGTGAATGCATTATTGATGCAGGCATGGAGTACTGCAGAGTTAATATAAAAGCGTGCTGTGGTAAGCCGTGGCTGACTGAAAGCTACAGAGAAGCAAATCGATGCGGCTGATGTTTTAGCAATATTCTGTAACTGCGAGTTGTTCTGCGCTTGTGGTGCGAAGGAGGAAGAGGACGCAAACGGGATGGAGTCGAGACCGGCATCGGGGCTTGATCTTTCTGCTCGCTGGTCTGTGCTCGAGTTAGCCAAGCAAAAAATAACAAGCACCATAAAAGAGAGGGAACTAGAGAGGACGACAGGAAAAAGGACAGAGAAGTAGAGACATGCGTACGCTCTGCTGGGCTGTCAGACAGATTATTTCACTCTTTCCCCACACTCGTTCATCCACATCCCTTCATCACTCCTGTAGCTATAGCGGCAGAAGGACATGCGAGGGAGGAAGGGAGGAAAGGAGGATGAGGAGTGTAGGAGTGGTGGAAGAGGAATGAAGAAAGGGCATGCTGGGAGAAAGAAAAAAGATTCATCAAGACTTGTGCCAAATAAACCATTTATTGCATGTCGGGGTTGGCAGTATGACATCATCGCAATAAATCAAGCCATGGTACGTTTATTTTATTTGGAGGGGCGGGAGGTTGAGCAATATCGAGTACGTACCTGCAGAACATTCATAAGGTGGATAAAGAGACAACTTGTGTTCCATTTGTTAGGCTAACTACTACTATAAAATATTGAGTATCTACGGTGAATGTAATCAGTAAGGTATGTTCACTCGCTGTCCACTTTATTAGGAACACCTATACATTCATGCAGTTAACCAATCAGTTATTCATCGTGTGGCAGCGGTGCAACGGGGGGGACGGGGACGGGACGGGACACCAAGCAGATACAGGTCAAGAGATTCAGTTAATGTTCACATCAATCATCAGAATGAAGAAAACGTGTGAGCTCTGTGACTTTGAGACTTGGTTGGTACCAGACGGGCTGGTTTGAGTATTTCAGAAAGAGCTGATCTCCTGGGATTTTCACACACAGTGGTATATAGGGTTTCCACAGAATGATAAATTCTATAAAAAAAAAAAATATATACAAGTAAAAAGCAGTCTGGTGGATTACTGAATATACGCACCGTATATTCGAAAACCGTGACGTTATATTATTGCCACACCTTTTGTATGTATGCGTGTTCGGAGGATATGGCTAAAAGCCCCTATTATTAGCATCTGTACATATAGTTATTTTATATACAGAGTATTCAAAATGTTTTATATATATTCTGCATATATTGCATGCTAACGGCATTACTAGTGCCCAGTAACTGGATGGGAGAACTCCTGGGGAAAACTACGGTTGCTGCTGGAAGTGGTATTAGTGAGGCCAGCAGGGGGCGCTCACCCTGCGCTCTGTATGGGGGCTAATGCCCTAGTATAATGACGGGGACACTAGTGTAAAAACAGCACCGTCTTTCGGATGAGACGTTAAACCGAGGTCCTGACTCTCTGTGGTCATTAAACATCCCAGGACACTTCTAGTAAAAGAGTAGGGGTATAACCCCGGTGTCCTGGAGAAATTCCCCCATTGGGCCTTCTCTATCACGATCCCCTAATAATCCCCATCCCTGAATTGGCTACATCACTCGCTCCTCTCCAATAATAGCTGGTGTGTGGTGGGTGTTCTGGCGCACTATGGCTGCCGTCGCATCATCTAGGTGGATGGTACACACTAGTGGTGGTTGAAGAGATTCCCTCCCCATACCATGTAAAGCGCTTTGAGTGTCTAGAAAAGTGCTACATAAATGTAACTGTAACTAACTAACTGCATCAGGTCAATATAAACTCAATAAGAGTACCGTTATGGTATTTCAGTAGGTTAGCAGGCGGTATTAGTGTACATAAGGGAGCCAGTGAAAGGGGTGTGTGGGTGTGTGTGTATTTATTTCCCTGCGAGGACGCAGTCATCTGCTCCCTTTCATCTCTCATGTTCTGTTTTTGCAGGTGGGCTCACACATGGAGCGGGAACTGGGTTCAGTCAATGCCAATACTTGAGGAGCTTTTTCTAATGCAGCTGCAGAAGCAGGCCAGAGAGAGAGAGAGAGAGAGAATGTGAGTGAGTGAGTGTGTGTGTGTGTGTGTGTGTGTGTGTGTGTGTGTGTGTGTGTGTGTGTGTGTGTGTGTGTGAGAAAGAGAGAGATAGAGAGTGTGTATGTGAGTGAGTGAGTGTGTGTGTGTGTGAGAGAGAGAGAGAGAGAGAGAAGGAGAGAGAGAGAGAGAGAGAGAGAGAGTATGTGAGTGAGTGTGTGTGTGTGTGTGTGAGAAAGAGAGAGATAGAGAGTGTGTATGTGAGTGAGTGAGTGTGTGTGTGTGTGTGAGAGAGAGAGAGAGAGAGAGAGAGAGAGAGAGAAGGAGAGAGAGAGAGGGAAAGAGATGCAGAGAGAGAGGTAGAGAGAGGGGAAGAGAGAGAGATACAGAGAGTGAGAGAGATACAGAGAGAGAGAGAGAGATACAGATAGAGTAAGAGATACAGAGAGAGAGTAAGATACAGAGAGAGACACACACACAGAGATACAGAGAGAGAGTGAGAGAGATATACAGAGAGAGAGAGAGAGAGATATAGAGAGAGAGAGAGAGAGATATACAGAGAGAGAGTGAGAGAGATATACAGAGAGAGAGTGAGAGAGATATACAGAGAGAGAGTGAGAGAGATATACAGAGAGAGATATACAGAGAGAGAGTGAGAGAGATATACAGAGAGAGAGTGAGAGAGATATACAGAGAGAGTGAGAGAGATACAGAGAGAGATATACAGAGAGAGAGAGTGAGAGAGATATACAGAGAGAGAGAGTGAGAGATATACACAGAGAGAGAGTGAGAGAGAGATATACAGAGAGAGAGAGTGAGAGAGATACACAGAGAGTGAGAGAGATATACAGAGAGAGAGTGAGAGATATACACAGAGAGAGAGTGAGAGATATACAGAGAGAGAGTGAGAGGGAGATACAGAGAAAGTGAGAGCGAGAGAGAGAGCTAGAGAGAGAGAAAGTGAGAGCGAGAGAGAGAGCTAGAGAGAGAGAAAGTGAGAGCGAGAGAGAGAGAGGTCAGCTGCATTGGTACACGTCCTCAGCTGCATTAGCCCTCTCTCTGCTTCTTTCCTCTGCATGCTGTTGTGGCAGAAGGCTAATCATGTATCAGCGCTGGGTGATTTCCCACATTGCATCAGACGTCCTGGCTGTTTTTTTGTGTGTGTGTGTCTGTGTTTTTTTTTTTTTACCCTGTGGCAGCACACAGTTGGAAAAGAGGGACAGGAAAACGAAAAGAGGAAACAAAGGGTTTCCCTTATGTGTTCCTAAGTACAGTGGATATACGTAAAATGCCTACACACCCCAGTTAAAATGGCAGAGGTTTAGACGATCTTTTCTTCAGATCTTTTCTCACCTTTAATGTCAAAGTATACAAATAAAGCGAGAGACAATCAGAAACTTTTTTTTTTTTAGGGAAAACCAAAAAAAAAACCTTACTAAACCTTAATACCCTGGTTGCATATGTGTGCACATCCCTGAACACTTAGTTGAAGCGCCTTTTGATTTGATTACACCACTCAGTCTACCAGCGTGGCACAGCTCGACTTAGCAATATTTTCCCACTCTTTCTTGCAAAAACATTCCCGATCCATCAGATTGTAAGGGCATCTCCTGTGCACAGCCCGCTTCAGGTCACAGATATAATGATGATGAGTCTTTATTGGTCACGTATACATATGCACAGTGAGATTCTTTTCTTCGCATACCCCTGCATGTTAGGAAGCTGGGGTCAGAGTGCAGGGTCAGCCATGATACAGCCCCCCCTGGAGGAGAGAGGGTTAAGCGCCTTGCTCACGGGCTCAACAGTGGCAGCTTGGCAGTGCTGGGGCTTGAACCCCCGACCTTCCGATCACTAACCCGGCGCCTTAACCGCTTTGGGTCATTGTTTTCCGTTGATTTCTCCTGATTTCTTTTTTACTTCACAAAAATCTGCCATTTTAACAGTTTTAGTACTGTTTTAATACAGTTTTAATACTAAACAGACTTTTAGTATTCATTGTACAATACAGTTCTCCACTAAAAAGAACCGATGTTACTGAATTTACCTTTTTTTTTCTTTTTTTTAAATGGTAGAAGTGTGTAGGCAGTTGAGGAATACTTGCAAGAAGTTCAAATTGATCTAAACAGCCATTTTACTTTCTTCCCGCCCCCCCAAAAATGCATGAAATGTCATGCGTTTCGCTCAAGAAGAAGAAGATACGACGATGATACAACGCCCGTGGAGCAGAGAGGGTTCTTCTTCAAAGAAGGAAGAGGCAGAGGCAGCCCGGGAAGTGCTGGGGCTTAAAACCCTGACCTTCTGATCAATAACCGAGAGCCTTAACCACCGAGCTAGCACTTCAAACGGTAACACATGCACGCTCCAAACAGTGTAGTACAGTCTTCCCTTACTGTTATTACTGCATTCAGTAAACGTCAACACATGCTAGCGGGACATCCAGTCGGAGAAACGATTCCAAACATTTCATAAACAAAAGCGGTTGGCAGTCGCAATCGGACTTCTGGACGCTGACACACAGGTGTAGCAGTTCTCCTGCATGTGTCTCTAAAGCTACGTTCACACACATAGCGATTTTAGTGCTTCAAGCCACCAGTCGCTGTACTATGAAGGTGTTCCTACTGCTGGTTGCCATAGTAACATTTTTCAGTGGGTGTCGCAACTAGCATTCCGCTTTCGACAACAAACCAGTTTTTCCTGCCGCTGAAATGAAACATTCTGGAGGGAGAGTGTTTGTAAATCTAATTCACCAGCGTGTGTATGCGTCATATCCTACGAGATGAAGGAGATGCAGCATATGGTCTTTGGGCACTGCGGACATCTATCTGCTGCGAAAGCGCACGGAGCATGGTGGGAACTATACTGTATCACTCCCGCTGGTATTCGCTGCACCAAGTCACTCGAAACATTTTCATAGAGTTAAACTTTTCTCGACTTTGTCGCGTCACCGGAAGTCACCAGCCTTCGTTGAAAGTGAATGGTTTCCGGTCACTTTATCGGCGTGAGTCGCCGTACACGTGAACGTACCGTCGACGTCTATGGAGTCTCCCGGTAAATCACTGTAGCATTTTTACTAAATGACACCGTCAAATTTTTAGCCTCTTTTTGGTGAAGGTTTTGTGAAGCGTGTGCCATTGAAGTCCCTGTGAATGAGTTACTA
>NC_030416.2:10544067-10556567 GCF_001660625.3 Ictalurus punctatus | reverse complement strand
AAGCACCTGCCTGATATTGTGTAGGTCCCCCTTGTGCCGCCTGAACGGCTATAAGCTATAAGACTCCACAAGGCCTCTGAAGGTGTGCTGTTTTTATCAGGCACCAAGACGTTAGCAGCAGATCCTTTAAGTCCTGTAGGTTGCGAGGTGGGGCTTCTACGGATTGAATTTTTTTTTAAGTTCCAGCACATCCCACAGACGCTCGATCAGATTGAGATCTGAGGAATTCGGAGGCCTACCTTTTGGAAGGTACTAACCACTGTGTACAGGAAACACCCAGACATCTAGTCATCACAATTTGGTCCTTATCAAAAGTCGCTCAGATCCTTACGCGTGCCCATTTTTCCTGCTTCCAACACGTCAACTTCGAGAACTGACCTGTTCACTTCCTGCCTAATACATCCCTCTCCTTCACAGGTGCCACCGTAACAAGATAATCAACGCTATTCACGTTCAAATGTCAGTGGTTTTAATCTAATGGCTGATTGGTGTATAATAACAGTCAAATTAACCATATACGCAAACCTTTTAAAACAAATCAATATACAATTTGTGCCAAGTGTGTGAGAATTCTGACGTTGTTTGAACAGATACCAGTCTTTTAGGGGGGGAAATGGTTTAAATCTCATTTTTGTGCCAGAATACGCGCTCTGGGCTTGAATGGGCCCGTTTCAAATAACCCATTAAAGGCTTTAGATTCTTATACGCTTGTATTTGGGTTAGCTGTGACAGGTGATACACAGTTAGTGCCAACACTCACACGCTTAAGTTTCAAAAGGAGGAGGAACACACACACACACACACACACACACACACAACACACTTGACAGTAAGAACTTGTTGTTGTTGTTTTTTTTTTAATACTTTAATTACAAACCAAATAAAATAAAAAAAACATTACAAAGACTGGCAACCCTAAAATGGAAAATAAATCCTAAAACGTGACATTTGTTTAGTTATGTTGAGTGTCAGAAAATGTTGGCCAACAGGGCACAGCAGAATCATGAATTATTCTAAGCATCATAGCACAGAAATTCAAAATGCAACAATAAAGCACTGCTCGAGCACCGACAAGATGGTTTAAAAACAAATTAAAAGCCGTTAAATCAAGTCAGTCAAAACTGAGGAAATAGAACGTTCCTTCATGCTTCCCATGTGCATGTATACACACACACACACACACACACACACAAATGTGACATCAATTAATCCGACCTTATTTTTCTTCATCATCACACGTTCATATTTATAATATTTATACTATGTACAGAGAGACAGGTTAGGTCAGGTGACATTTAAGGCTTCGAGTCTAAATCACACGGGCTTCGAACCGAAGTGGACGACACGAGGGGACGGCGTGATGAATGAAGGGATTGAGAGCTGTAGAAATGAAACCGATCAGCTAAGAACCGCCTCTCCTAGCGCAGAGGTTACACCTCCTTCCTTAGTATTCTCCGAGTGTGCCGTCCTTAGCTGATCCGCTTCTCGAGGAGCCTGAGCACCGCAAGGTCGACGTGTACTCCGCTAATTAGCAGCGGACACGCTAAAGCCCCACAGCGGCAGAGCGCCGATTCCCTTTGTCAGCGCTGAGGTGCAGCCTTGTGAGGAATGAACTGAACCTGAGCTTGCTGTCGAATGACACTCCAGCTCGCAAACTACTTTACCCAGCATGCCTTACTCTCGCTCGGTGAGGGACGCTCTTATAGATTCAAGGGCAGTGGGGATGATGATGATCATTTACAGGACTGTGTACTAGGTTTGAAGCCCAGTTTACGCTCTATGTGTGTCTCCAAGACCCTGGAGGAAATTACTACTTTCGAGTCAGATACAGTTCAACACGCTGACTCACACGTTTATCTCACACACACACAGAATCAGGTGGACAGGTGGCTCTCTATATGTGTGTGAACGAGGCTGCATCACTCACTAAAATAGGTCTTTATAAGTGTGTGAGACTTCACCGCTCACTAAAAATAGGTGTCTACAGTACACTAGAGTGTGTGAGAATACACCGCCCATTGATGTATCTCTTGAACAGATGTGTTTGGGGTGTTTTTTTTTTGTTTTTGTTTTTTTTTTTTGGGGGGGGGGGGGGGTGTATTTATTTATTTATTTGTGAATAGTGTTGCGATGACATTTCGTGCCATGCAGTTTAGGTGGGATCTGTGGGCGAAACACTTAAGCGGTGGTCCGTCTATTTTCTATTTACAATAGATATTTGGACATTTAAATCACATCATCTTCATTTAAAAAAAAATAAACTGTGTACATATGTTGCAGACACCTTACACCAAAAAATATCTATATATATATATACACACACACACACACACACACACACACACAAAAACAATCACTCTCTCAATGATTAATTTCATCACACTCTCTCTCTCCCTCTCTCTATGAATAGCGCCCGCCTTCAGACCAAGTGACAAAAAAAAAAAAAAAAAAAAAAAGAAGTGATAAATGAAAAAGAACAGATTAGAAGAAAGGGATGCAAAACCCCGACTGCGAGAGGAGAGATATATTTAACCGTGCGGCCATGGCAACCAATTAGGATGTGCGCATTTATAAATATGGAGTTGATTAATTAGCTTTGTACAATTAGAGATTAGAGCTCAACGTAGCGGTAATGATTATTTTCTCCATTAATTACATGTTCTCCATGCACGGAGACGGAAGGTCAAGGCTGTATGTGCATCGGGTTTATTCGAGGCTGGTAAGGAAGCGGTTCTACCTGTTCAGAGTAACTGAACGCATATTCCGTTGTCGATTAACCATTTGCAAAAAAAAAAAAAAAAAAAAAAAAAAAAAACCCCGAACACCCCAAACGACTGGCTGGTCATGATTAATGATGAGCACTTGATTCACGCGGCACTATAAATGGAACGAATCGGAGAGAATCACTAAAGGTGTATCACTTGGGACTAATTAAGAGAGAGAGAGAGAGAGAGAGATTTAGGCAGTGATCAGGAACAGGAAATGGCGTCTCGCAGACACGACCAGTTAAACCTATGATCTGCGAATCAGCCTATGATAAGACTATTTAGTGGAGGTTGGATGTCAGACAGTACAGCTACACAATGCTGAAAGATAAACAACTTGTTTAAGTGATTAATAGACTGCAATTAGCAAGATGTGTAATGTGATTTGTTTCAATTAGGCATGTGCAGATAATCGGCCCAATGATTTAATCTCTATATTTAACACACGCACGCACAGCGCTGTTTTCAAAATATCAGTACCTCGGTGCTCAGTTCAGGAAGAGGCATCTTTTTTGGCCGTCTTACATGCTCCTTTACATCCTTTTGACTTATTTAGATTTCCTCATATGGGGGACTGCTTTAAAAGCAGTATTCTGAGGGGGGAAAGAAAAAAAAAAAACTTAATCTGAATCCTTTTTAGTAGACGATGACGGTTAAAAGCAAAGCAAAGAGACCGTGCAACTGTCTCTCTGCTGCAATATGACGATATCCCAAACCGTGATAATATTATGACGCTTTCGTCAATGTAATAAGGGCACAGAAGACTTAGCAGGCTTGTCTGATATTATCCGGCGCATTCAAACCGTGCATCAAAAAAACAACAAAAAAAAAACAAAACCCGTTTGTTGAGTAAAGGCCTTGATTGCTGCTTTCCTTCATCTAACGCACCCAAGTACAGTGGGCAAAATGAAGACTTTGATGCGTGTCCAATCATGTGAGAAGCGCTGCTGATAACATAACACTTCACCAGGAGAGTCTGACCAGAGTCCCGCCTCCAATCATCTAGCTGACAGGAGATAGTGAGATAAAGAGACAACGCTAAAGATAAAGGAAGAGAGAGAGAGAAGCAAGGTCATAGACAAATGAATCATCAGACTTGCCCCAAAGTCCCATGGCAGAATTAAAAGGAAAAAGAATAATAATAATAATAATAAGAGGAAGAAGAATAAAATGAATCGTTCTGACCAAACCTTGAATACATATCCACTAATGTACAGTGTGGATTCAAACATAACTTGGTGGGTGTGTGTGTGTGAGTGAGTGAGTGAGTGTGTGTGTGTGTGTGTGTGTGTGTGTGTGTGTGTGTGTGTGTGTGTGTGTGTGTGTGAGAGAGAGAGAGAGAGAGAGAGAGAGTGTGTGAGAGAGGAAGATAGAGTGACCGTGTAAGTGTGTGTGTGTGTATATATATATATATATATGTTTTGGATAATGATGTGTGCACATTTAAAGTCTCGGGTTTCTCAGACATTGTCTCCATGACAACCATTGCTGTAAATAGGAAGTACTGTCTAAACCTCCGATTTACGTTTCTGCTCTCTGTCCAGTCCCCCCGTCATGCATCTGCCCCGTATTCGTTTTATTAATCCATCCATCCAACCACCATTTCAGTCTCTCTCTGGTGTGTTGTTTTTTTAATAATATTTGAGAAATAAAATGAATAATGTTAAAACTGAAAGAAAAAAAAAAAATCCTTTGGGAGCAGGTCCACTCTAGTCCTCTCTGTTCTCTCTCTCTCTCCCCATCTCCCCTTTCATCCGCTCTCAGACGTAGACAGCGGTCCGGGAGATAATCGAGCCATCTCTCTGCGACTCCATGTCGTCGTCCAGGTAGGCGGTGCTGGGGTCCTCGGGGTGTGCGCGGAGCTGCAGGATCGGCCCGCTGCCGCTGAACTGGTCGTAACGCTCATCGTCCTCCAGCTCGTCGAACTTCCTGCGCTCGGCCTCGTCCAGCTCGCCGCTCAGCAGGATGTCCTGCGCCGTGGGTGTGCTTTCCACCAAGGCCACGCCCCCCTGGTGCAGCCCGATATTTCCTGCTTTCTCCGAGAGCCCCACGTCGCCCTTGTAGATGGGTGCGTTATTGTTGCCGTGATTGCCTGTGCCGTTCTTGCTGCCCGAGGAGCCGAAGAGGCGCGCCACTGAGTCATAGGGGGCGGAGTTCCCCTTGCTGTTGCCTCGGTAACCCTGCTGTTGCCGGCGGCTGCGGGTTATCAAGAAGCCAACGAGGGCACCGACCAATAGGAGGGCCAGGAAGCTGCCGATGACTGCGCCCGCTACCACACCCGCATTGGAGGGAGGCATGGGTGCTTCTAAAGGATGAGAGAAAGAAAAGCAGAGCAGAGCAGAGTAGAGTTAGGGAAAAAGAGATGAGAAAAGGAAGAGAGTGAGGAAGGAGACAGTGATTTCCAGATGCTTAATTTCAGTTTCTCACACTGCACAGCCATGTGACTGTATGTGTCAATGTGGCACGTATGTATGTGTGTGTGTGTGTGTGTGTGTGTGTGTGTGTGTGGCATTTCTCCTCAGAGGGATTGTTCTCTGTAAGGCTAGTTTATCGCATTCACATTCTAAAAGCATCGAGCAGATGAGGGGGAGAAAACGGTACAGCCATGCAGCACTATAAACACACCAGAGGACATTGAGGGATGGACAGATTGGATGGATGGAAAATTGGATGGATAGATGGACGGAGGGCAGATGAAAGGAGGAGCTGATTGACAACGTGAGATAGCACACAGACAAGTCAGCCTTGAAGGAAAAAATACAGAACAGCCCACCGCTTTTCCCCTCACTTCCCAATAACCCAAAGGGAGTGTAAGTGTGTGTGTGTGTGTGTGTGTGTGTGTGTGTGTGTGTGTGTGTGTGTTAGACTGACGGAGCATGAGGGGAAGGTGCGTGAGGGTGTGGTCAAGCTCCAACATGTCTAACCTTGAGTGAGAGAGAGAGGAGGAGAGGAGGAGAAAGAAAAAAAAAAAAAAAAAAAAAAAGCACTCCTGTAAGCTTGGAGAAAGTCTGAGCCGAGACAGCTTACCAGTGTGCTGTGTGTGCTCTGTGTGTGCGCGTGCATGTATGTGTGAGTCTGCAGAAGCCCCTATCACTTGACAGGAATGTCTAAGCAAGACGTGTAAATCCACCTCCCTCTCCCTCATGCTGTTCTTTCTCTCTTGTTTAAGCTCTGCTCCTCTCTCGGCTCGTGTCTCTCCGCTCTCCTGGCTGTCGTCCCTGCAGGATAACGCTGTCCTAAAAGCAATGCTAAAACGGGAGTTTTGCTTTGCACTGTCCCTTGGTACAAAACACTCAGATGCTAGAACACCCCGTCTCTCACATCCCGTCACCTCTCTCTCTCCCGCTCTCACTTCAGCCGTTACCTCTCACCTCGGATCAACATACACAAAACACACACCTGTTATCTGTGCAGGGCTTCAAAACTGGCAGCACATAGGAGATTAGTTCTCCCCGAGTTAGTTCTTGCTTCCTTTTTTTATTTATTTATTTTTTTAATTTTAAACGCCTCATTAACCGCTCCTTTTCCGTGTACCTCACACACACACACACGCAACCTCCGACACATTTCCCGACCAGACAAAACCATTACAGCATGTCAGTCTGTACGGTTTAGAAAGTGCATACGCATCAGTGAGCGAGGGAGGGAGGGAGGGAGGGGAGTCGTTCACCCTGATGGGTTCTTTAATACACTTTTTGCAGGATATATATCGATTAAAGGGGAGGAAGAAGAGAGAGAGAGAGAGAGAGAGAGAGAGAGAGAGAGAGAGAGAGAAAAAAAAACAATCTCTGACCTAGTACAGCCTGAGACCCCCCCCCTTTTAATAATAAATAAATAAATAAAATTCCCCCGAAATTGGTCACTGGGTTGTCATACCTATTCAACAGCACGAATTGTTTATTGCTAAACGGTTATGCGCAATGCTTCACACACAAACGCTGAATAATAAGAACGATGTTCACACGACGTGTTGGGGTTTGTTCCGACAACAGCAGCACTGTATGATTATTTCATTTGTCTGAACATACACCAAGTACTGATATTAAGACCTGACACTAGCCTGAAATGCTGGATTGGTTTCGGGTCAGACTTATCCCGATTTCAAAGTTGGATAACCAACAATTACAGCTATTCTATGGTACGAAATATCATTAAAAACAACAACAAAAAAAAACCCTCTATGAATGAATGTCGTCGACTGACCCGGCACTGATCTTGCTCATGTTCTGTACCTGCTTTAAAGATGATGCCATGGCTAATCCGATGCCTATTCACAACGAAGGAATGCGTCTGGGATGGGACACTAGTAACACTGCAAGGCACCACACACACACACACACACCCCCAAAGGCCAAGGGGCCATATACACTAAAATAACCCTAGGTGAGAGGTAACCAGAGAACCCAGAGGAAACTCGCACGGACACAGATAAAACACACACACACACACACACACACACACACACACACACACACACAAACCCAAGTCCAGGATGACTGGATCAAACCCATGGACCATGAAGCTGTGAGGAAGGAAACACCACCCACATGCCATCTTACAGAACATAACTGTCTCCAAACCTCACTGCCATTACAACCTCTGAAGCTCTGCATAACATCAGTAACCTTCAGAGGTTCAGCTCCGTCACTAAAAGAGCGTTGCTATTAGCTCAGCATGGATATCGGCTGATGGGGTACACGCTGTATCCCTTCTCAAACACTGTACCAGCCTGTCCATTATTTGTACAGAATAAACATCAGAAAGAGCGCTTTCTCCCCTGCCCGCCCCCCCGCCCAGCCGACATTAACGAGGTTTTCCTTAGTGTGCTCGTAACGTCTTTATAACGGTTTTTGTTACGTTAATTATCTGTAATGAGATGAACGATTGGCACCGAGCCATAATTAAACGGCTAAATTACCAAGTAGTCTTGTCATGAGCAAGACCATAACGTCGATAATAAGCTAGTTAAACGAATGAACAATGAAATCGTCCAGGTTGGACTTAACCGTGATGTTTTTCTACGGCGTAATAATGATGCGGCGGCATTTATGTTGGTCACTGTGACCGTTCTGTGCTCATTCCCAAAAGCACTGCTGCACAAAAAAAAAAAAAATCTATAACACTGTTAAATAGCAGAGCAAGAGTCTCTCTCTCTCTCTCTAGTAGGGGGCAAATTTCCTGTTCGAGTCCGTTTTTGCTCATCGTTCAGCAGTGGGGAGCTGGTCTGGAGGTGCGAAGAACAAACGAGGACATGAACGAGGGAATGGAGCAGAACGAAGGACGAGATAATAGCCGGCAGTGTCTGAGCAGAGCAAGACTTGTAATGATTTGGAGTGTGCCGTTTCTTTAGTAATTAGACCACTAAATGGGGGGGGGGGATGTGTGTGAATCTGCATGGTGAAATGTGCTGGCTTACTACGTGACTACTGTTAAAAGTGGCTGAGATTAAACCTGAAATGATCCCCCCCCCACCACCCCCCACTGTGTTCTGAGGGTGACTGATGGGAGTCTTCACTGGGGGAGGGCTGCACACGAGGCTTGCAGCTTCCACTCTCGTATGCGCTCACACACATATCAAGCAGCAACTGCATGACAAGTTAAATCTGCTCAGGCTGACCCGAGTCACCATGGAGACAGTTGCCAGGGGTGAAAAGGAAAAGAGAGGGGCTACCGAGTGGGTGCTGACCATTTCACGCCTGTCAACACTGTAGCGCTCACCTACTGTCACACCTGACACAATAACACCAACTCGCACACCTCCAGCACAGCATAATCCACCTCCCCAGCACTGTTAAGCGGGTGGTCATGTAGTCATCAACGGAAGTATGTCTGTCTCTTTCTCTCGCTCTCCCCATGTCTCTCGCTCTCTCCCCATGTCTGTCTCCCTCTCCCTCCCTCTCTCCATGTCTCTCTCCCCATGTCTCTCTCTCTCTCTCCCTCAGTCTCTCCATGTCTCTCTCTCTCTCCCCCTCAGTCTCTCCATGTCTCTCTCCCTCCCTCCGTCTCTCCATGTCTCTCTCTCTCTCTCTCTCTCCATGTCTCTCTCCCCATCTGTCTCTCTCTCTCTCTCTCTCCCCCTCCATCTCTCCCCGCCATGTCTCTGTCTCTCTCTCCCTCCCTCTGTCTCTCTCTCTCTCCATGTCTCTCTCCCCATCTGTCTCTCTCTCCCCATCTGTCTCTCTCTCCCCATCTGTCTCTCTCTCTCCCCATCTGTCTCTCTCTCTCCCCATCTGTCTCTCTCTCTCCCCATCTGTCTCTCTCTCCCCCATGTCGCTCTCCCCGTCTGTCTCTCTCTCCCCCTCCATCTCCCCCCAATGTCTGTCTCTGTCTCTCTCTCCCCATCTGTCTCTCTCTCCCCATCTCTCTCTCTCTCCCCCATGTCGCTCTCCCCGTCTGTCTCTCTCTCCCCCTCCATCTCCCCCCAATGTCTGTCTCTGTCTCTCTCTCCATGTCTGTCTCTCTCTCGCCCTGTCTCTCCACGTCTCTCTCTCTCTCCATGTCTCTCTCCCCATCTGTCTCTCTCCCCATGTCGCTCTCTCTCCCCCGTGTCTCTCTCTCTCCCCATGTCTCTCTCTCTCTCTCTCTCTCCCCATGTCTCTCTCTCTCTCCCCATGTCTGTCTGTCTGCCCCCCCCCATGTCTGTGTCTCTCTTTTTTCATTTTCAGCCTACATGTTTCAACAAGAGCTGGAATTCATTCCAATTACTTAAAAAAAAAAAAAAAAAAAAAAAAAAGGCTCTCTGCAGTGCTCAAACAAACAGGAGACGCATTTAAGAAGTATAAAAGTGGGGCAAAAACACTGCTCTATGCAACATGAACAAAAATTTGTTTATGCAGTGTTTACTGCAGGCTTAAGAGGGTCTCTGTTTGGCACTTCTTTGAGACAGAGAGAAAGAAATGTTTATTTTCTGTAAAACCAGAGATTCTGGGGAAACTGCCATGCGCCAGTTTATCAATGTAAACTAGTTACCTTTGAAGAAAAAAAAACAACACAACCCTAGACCTATTTTCATCCGCGACCTTTATTCTACGCGGGAGACAAAGTATGCACATCACTGACACTTTTGCTTCTCACACCTTATTCAGAAGCGTAATAACCACAGCCGCATTACCCAAGCCCCCCCCACTCCCACCCGCAACACACTGTGGTTGGAGACGACAGTGAATTCAACTCGTCTTCTGACAGACAGCACGTCTGTGATCGGTCTCGAGCGAAACGTAAGCCTTTTACGAGCTAGAAAATGGTCTTCACGCAGGAAGGATGAAAAACTTTTCGACTTCCAATTACTCCTTACATACTTCCTCACCACCTCGCACCTTTTAAAACGCCTTTTATAATATCACGCTAGCCGTTCTGTCATCTCTCTGTCCCTTTGAGCAGAGGAGGGGGACAGGAGTGAGGGATGAGCAGGAGGACAAGGAGAGGAGGCCAGGTGCTGGCAGCAGAGACACTTCTCCGAACCGTTTAAGTAGCGAGTGAGCGCTAAAGTGACGCTCCCGGCAAACAACAAAAAACCCAACAGCAGAGTAGTCTGGAGTTCGGAACTCTGAATTGAAGAGCGCCACAGTTTCCTAAGGAGGTTTTAAACGCCGTCGCCCATTTTTCGAGGATCCTCTGTCTCACCGCTGCTCGGTTACATCTCGTCATTCCTTTACCATTCCCTTTCTCACACGCTTTATCTTTTCGCCCGATCGCTCTGGTTCCATTACAATATTAGACTGGCAGCGTGCAGTGGAGACACTTTGCTTCGTCGGGCGGACGGTAGGGGTTTGGTGTACTAAAAGGCCCCCCCCCCTCCTGCTCTGTCTCCCAGCAAAGCAGCCTTTGTCTTCATGCTACACCTTTTTTTCTTTTTTTTTTGTAACAAAAAGGCAGAGATGACAGATGGAGGAAGAAATAGCAGAGAAAAAGGGAGTGCAAGAAGGACGAGAAAAAAAATGTGGAGAAGGAGCAGATAGAAGCCTCTTAAAAGACGTGTTGCTGGAGAGAGGCACATCATTAACTCGACCATTACTCCTTGGTCAGCACGAGCAGAGTGATGTTCCCCCAGCAGAGTAAAGTGCACTTCTATATTTTATACCATCGTGCTGCTCGGTGGAAGACGAACAGACCAGGAGAAGGAGAAATGTACACGGCTGATGACAGGGACCGGGCGCAGCGCTTCATCCCGGCCCAATGCCACACGGAACAGCTCATGCATTATACAGAGCTCTTGGCTTCAAACACCTCAACGTGCTTCAATCTCTTCACACACACACACATTTAAAAGTTTCTAAGTGAGGTTTCTTGCTCCCAGGCAATGTGCGGTCCACAGAGGCGCCACTGTACAACGGAGTGTGCTGGAACCTGATCGATTCCAGTCCATATGCAGAGGGAAATAAACCCTGACCATGTTTATCCATCTAGTCCGGGTGTTCTTGTATTGTTTTCTGTGAGAACGCTTAAACACCGCATATTACTACGCCACAAGAGTCACCTGAGAAGAAGGTTCATTCTCGTGTTCACGCTGGTTACATGATATTCATACGGTACCGTTTGATATTAAACACGAGGCTGATTCGATTTCAAAATGAGAATACGTCCACGGAAGTCGCGATCACCTGTCCGACAGTCGGTGCGACACGGCCGAAACATTCACGAAGGACGAGATGACACACGTACACAGGATACGAAGAGACAGGAGACAAATAGTCGGCGCACACATGTACTATACACATGCAACGTGACAGACACAAGGTGGAACATGACAGACACAACAAACTGCCTTACACTAATACCCACAATCCCCTAGGAGAGGATGCCCAGGACACTGAGTGAGTTATGCTGCTGTTCAGCACTTTGTGTCACTTCTACAGATGCACTACACATGAGTGGGTGCGTATGAGTAAGCGAGAAAACCCAGGATGCTTAAACCATATATTGTAAACCTGTGCGTGTGTGCCTCAACAGAGTAGCCGATATTCAGAATACTCCGAGTGTGCGGTTTTTTTTTTGTAATGCGTGTATAAGCGTGTATTCTCACTCACCCCTGACGAACACAGTGACCTGGTCCTTGCGGGTGCCGAGGCTGTTTGTCACCTCGCAGATAAACGTGGTGTTTACAGAGTCGTCCACCTTCCGAACGGTCAGCCTGTTCTGGGCCACCTCCACCGAGTCTGGCATAAAGCCTGAGCTCCTGTCAGGGAACATTACAAACGTTAAAAATGATATTAAAGCAACGCTAGCAAAGCATTCCTGCACTGCGACACAGCGCTAGCGCAATCGTTATAGGAACGCTTCCCTTGTGGAGTCAAATAAGTGAATGATTCTCACAGGGGAGCGTTCACTAAATCTCTAATGATCAAGCTTCTCTGATTAAGAAATAGAGCACGAGGAAATTGTTACAAACTGAAAGCCTTAAAGGGGTCGTTCACCCAAAAACGAAAATTCTGTTATCATCAGTTCCTCACCCTCATGTCGTTCCAAAAACCCACAAGACGTTCCATCATCTTCGGAACACAAACGAAGGCGTTTTTAATAAAACCTGGGAGCTATCCGTCTCTCTATTTACAGTCCAAGTAACCAAAATGTTCGCGCTCCGAAAAGTTCGTCGTAAAAGTAATCCATGTGACTCCAGCGGTTTAATCCCAGTTTTATGAAGCGACGCGAATGCTTTGTGTACGCGAATAAACTAAAACGAAGTCTTCATTCACAAAACAGCTTCTCTTCCGCATAGCTCTCCGACGCGCGGTCACG